>NW_013668166.1:112748-141417 GCF_000517525.1 Limulus polyphemus
ACAGATAACTACACGTAAATATATCGGACTCCTACTTTCATCTAATGTAGTTACCTACATGTAAATATATCGGACTACTACTTCCATCTAATATACTTACCTACACGTAAATATATGGGACTCCTACTTCCATCTAATGTAGTTACCTACATGTAAATATATCGGACTACTACTCCCATTTAATATACTTACCTACACGTAAATATATCGGACTACTACTTCCATCTAATACAGATAACTACACGTAAATATATGGGACTCCTACTTCCATCTAATGTAGTTACCTACATGTAAATATATCGGACTACTACTCCCATTTAATATACTTACCTACACGTAAATATATCGGACTACTACTTCCATCTAATACAGATAACTACACGTAAATATATGGGACTCCTACTTCCATCTAATGTAGTTACCTACATGTAAATATATCGCACTACTACTTCGCGATATACTTACAAGTAGGTAACTACATTAGATTTAGTGCGATATATTTACATGTAGTTATCTGTATTAGATGGAAGTAGTAGTCTACTTCAATCTAATGTAGTTACCTACACGTAAATATATCGGACTCCTACTTCCATCTAATGTAGTTACCTTCATGTAAATATATCGCACTGTTACTTCAATCTAATATAGATAACTACATGTAAATATATCGGACTCTTACTTCAATCTAATGTAGTTACCGTCATGTAAATATATCGGACTACTACTCCCATTTAATATACTTACCTACACGTAAATATATCGGGCTACTACTTCCATCTAATACAGATAACTACACGTAAATATAGGGGACTCCTACTTCCATCTAATGTAGTTACCTACACGTAAATATATCGCACTACTACTTCAATCTAATGTAGTTACCTACTTGTAAGTATATCGCACTACTACTTCCATCTAATACAGATAACTACATGTAAATATATCGCACTATTACTTCCATCTAATGTAGTTACCTACACGTAAATATATCGCACTACTACTTCAATCTAATGTAGTTACCTACACGTAAATATATCGGATTCCTACTTCAACCTAATGTAATTACCTACACGTAAATATATCGGACTCTTACTTCAATCTAATGTAGTTACCTACATGTAAGTATATCGCACTACTACTTCAATCTAATGTAGTTACCGTCATGTAAATATATCGGACTCCTACTTCAATTTAATGTAGTTACCGTCATGTAAATATATCGGACTCCTACTTCAATTTAATGTAGTTACCTAAACGTAAATATATCGCACTACTACTTCCATCTAATGTAGTTACCTACACGTAAATATATCGCACTACTACTTCAACCTAATGTAGTTACCTACACGTAAATATATCGGATTCCTAATTCAACCTAATGTAGTTATCTACACGTAAATATATCGGACTACTACTTCCATCTAATGTAGTTACCTACACGTAAATATATCGGACTACTAGTCCATCTAATGTAGTTACCTACACGTAAATATATCTACTACTTTAATTTAATAAAGTATTCGATTTTTAAGTTTTATGCTTATATCATATTGCTTTTCTATTTATAGCAATAATCTTTCACCCAAAAAAAAGATTTTAATGTCGTTCAGATTTCTAAATGTTCCAAACTCAGTTTATTGTTTTGTACTAAAGCTCCAAACTTTGCTGTTAGAATCAAACAGGTTATTGCTATGTAACGCGCAAAGTAACGCACGCGGCGCTTTTTGTTCTCCAGGACCCGATCTCAAGACCTAAGAATGTATTCTTTATAACAGCTCAAGGGCATCGTGAGAATGAACAAGAAGATTATTTTGAAATGGAACAATGAAAGTATTTTATCTCATTTGCTTTCCTATTTCTCTAGAGAGGATTTTATGAACAATTTGACGTGTCACTAGCGTAACGCAGTGTTCAGGCTATAATCAAGAAAATAACATAATTTCCGTCAGGAGCACTGCTTTTTTCAGATACTGATCTGTTTCAGTTTGGTGCTAAACCCTAGTCTTTAAAGAAATGTCTCTTTTAAACAACAGTTTAATTAGTTTCGTTGTAAACGTACTTAACAGTCTTAAACTTCCATGTTATCACATGATCGTAATGTTCGGAAATATCGCTGTCCAGCCCCCACTCACTCACAACTATCTTATAATAAACACAAGTTCGATCGGATGTCGTTAAATATCTTAAACACTTACAACTGGAAATATCCGGAATACAAACCTTCAACAAGCATTTAATAAACTCCACTTACTAATGCAGTATTCCTTAGGAGAAGCCCCCCAGTGGCACAGCGGTATGTCTGCGGACTTACAACGCTAGAAACCGAGTTTCGATACCCGTGGTGGGCAGAGCACAGATAGCCCTTGTGTGGCTTTGTGCATAATTAAAAAACCCAGATAGATATTTGATGGACAGCAGCTGCTACGTAGACCTACATCAGCGACCTCTATAATGATCAATCTTTTTTTATCAATTTTTTAGAGCTTCTTTTCTACAGTTAAATATATATATATATATATATAATGTATTTGAAGTAGTGCTTTATCGGGAGAACCATATTTTATACATTAAACTGTTCTATAGAGTGTGCTTTCAGTTTGCAAGATTCCTTTCTTTGTTACTCGAGAGTTATTTGCGCTAGCCGTCCCTAATTTCGAAGTGATAGACTGGAGGGAAGGCAGCAAGCTAGTCAACATCGACTACTGCCAGCTCCTGGGGGTCTTTTTACGAATGAATAGTGGGATTGACAGCCACATTATAATGACCTCACAGCTGAAAGGATGAGCATGTTCGGTAACGAGTGAGTTCAGCTTCCTAACCACCAATTATGGCGACTTAAAATTTGTAATGTGTAATTGTACATGATAACTCAACTTCAATTCACATCTTAATCGGAATTCTAAATAGCAATATTCGGAATATGTATTTGGTTAAGAACAGTGTTGTGCCCATATTAGGTGTCCAGCTGTGGATACATCTCTCATGTCGTCACCCAATTTCTATGGAGGTCAACTTGCTAGCTATTTATGTGTCTATAGGTATATTTCCAGTTCAAAAGTTTAAAATTTATCAAATAGCTGCCTCATTAATTATACATTTATGACATTTAAATTTCTTTGTGCAATTTAACATGGCGTGTGAGAAACATCCGCTGAAAATGGCATTGCGACATACATATATTTAAGGATCATTTTTATCTTAATTTGCCGAGATTATATTAATTTTTAAAGGATGTATGCAAGAAAACTGGTTTAAAGAACAATTGAGTTCACCATTAACGAGGGTCAAAAGGTTCTGGTTTTGTTTCACTGGTGGGCATTTATTCTCTTCTAGCACGCATCTTAACAAAGTGTTCCTTCAGGTTCTTGATGGCTAAGTTTGTTTTGCTTTATATCAACATGGTAACAAGTTTCGGTAACATCACAGACTATACATTATAAAATTAAAATTGACAAATTGTTTTTGAAACACGAAATAAGAATCTCGATGAAGCTCTACTTTCAGAAAACGACACAAAACCCGAAATTACCGTGTAATAAATATATAAGACTGGGGATCGCGACAGCACTTCCCGCACATTATGTCCCACGTTTCTAACGTTCCAAATGTGAAGTGTGACTAGCATCATTTTGGAAATTTGTTGTACATTGTTTTAGTTCTTATAATGTCGTCATCGAGGTATGATAATATGTTTAACATGATATTAAGATCCTTAATTATAGATATACAAGGCCCGGCTTGGCTAGGTGGTTAGGGCGCTTGACTCGCAATCTGAGGGTCGCGGTTTGAATCCCCGTTCCACCAAACATGCTCGCCCTTCCCGCCGTGAGGGCGTTATAATGTGTCAGTCAATCCCACTATTCGTTAGTAAAAGAGTAGCTCAAGAGTTGGCGGTGGGTGGTGATGACTAGCTGCCTTCCCTCTAGTCTTTCACTGCTAAATTAGGGATGGCTAGCGCTGATATCTCTCGTGTAGCTTTGCGCGAAATTCAAACCAAACTATAAGTTATAGATACACAACTGAATCGTTGGGTTTATTAGAGTATGCTTTATGTCGGAAGTAATTAGTGTTAACTTCTGGTAGCAACTGAACGTGCTCTACATCGAAGTGGAAATTTTACTTTGTTCACAAACTCGGAATTTCTTCTCTTGAACTTATAATTTACATTTTATCTTGTTTTAGCAAGAGAGCGTGAAGGTTTATACTTGATGGGAAAGGTTTATCTTCTCCTATCCGAAACCGGCCCCAGCCGTGAACGGAAAGTCAGCAACAGCAGTAGCAAGTAGATTTCTCGCCCACAGATTCTCTGAAATCTGGAGCGTCGTGGGAAAATGATGTTATCTGGGGAAACTAATCATGGGAACCACGCCTCTGATGATAACCTCATCAATCAGCGCCCCCATCGGAACATAATCGAGCTCCCTAAAGTTTGAGGCTCCGGACAACACTGACTGCTTTGTGGGCTATTACCCTTAGAACGGTCATGTCATGACCTCAGTGTGGAACAAAAAAAAAAAAAACTTAATAGACTTCATCACGCGAGTTCATATGCCATGCCGTTTTTGTGTCAAACATGGCAGTAAGTTTCGGTGTTCAACAACTAGACCGCTTATATTTGTTGTTTTTTTCTGGTAAATTTCAAAGTTGTTCTACAACGTACTTTGGTTATACATTGCTTTCAGTTGATCAAATGTGGATTACCTCTTCTCATATACGTTCTTTTACTGGTATATTTAATTTTATAGCGCAAAACGTCTAAACCAAAAACCTGACCTTTACTGAAGTTAAGGCTATGCAATCGTTCACGTGCTTTGGCAAATATAGCAGAAAACTGTTGCTGTTATAGATTTTTTTTTTCTATATTTTCTGGCCGGTTTGATAATTGGTTAAGGGACGTTTTCTTTCAGACTGTTATAGCTTTCACGTTTCGTTACAGCTAAGACATTAAAATATAAATTCGCAATTCGGGGCCGTAGGTGCGTTATAAGAGTGACGACCAAATCCCACTCTTCGGTCTAACAAAAGTTGGCGGTGGGTAGTGTTGCTTAGCTGCCTTTCCCCTAGCTCTTCAAAACTAAGAACAGCTAGCGCAGAGAGCCTTCGTGTAACTATGTAATACTCAATAAAACAAGTAAGCACAATACGATTTAATATGTGCAGTGAATGATGAATTAATCACACAGACGTGACCACTGACCAGTAAATTGATTATGATAATGGTAAATTGTCAGTCGTACTGGCTTATGTTGTCATTTGCATATTACTTTGTAGTTCATTTACATCATTTAAATGTTAGTGAGAAGGTTGTGTGAGGGTGGTTAAGAATAGAGACGTGAATTTATACTGAAGAGCAAGATAAAAGCTGAAAGAAAAAAAACTTTCATCTAAACACCATAAAAAACACTTTTATTATAGTAGTATAAGATAAACAGATGCTGCTTATGTTATCATTTGTATATTACTTTACAGCTCATTTATATCATAGGTACAGTTACAGGTACAACAACACGCAAACACATTTCAATTTGAAATAGGGTGCATAGACTGCTGGATAGAGAATGCTAATGCTAACTTGGAAATGACAGGAAAATGGTGGAGCCAGTAATATTGAATTCGTTTATCACATCAGTCATAGATAGAGGAAAAGATGCAAGATACATACACTGTGTGAGGTCATTAACATCATAGAAAGAGAAACACCTGCAAGATACACACACTGTGTGAGGTCATTAAATTCATCATATTTTATGCAAGGTGCAGGCACTATCTGAAGTCATAAAAGTCGTAGAGACAGGAAAATATGCAAGATACATACACTGTGTGAGGTCATTAAAATCATCGAAAGAGGAAAATATGCAACATACACTGTGTGAGGTAATTAAAATCATCGAAAGAGGAAAATATGCAACATACACTGTGTGAGGTAATTAAAATCATCGAAAGAGGCAAAGATGCAAGATACACTGTGTGAGGTAATTAAAGTCATCGAAAGAGGACAATATGCAAGATACACTGTGTGAGGTAATTAAAGTCATCGAAAGAGGAAAAGATGCAAGATACACTGTGTGAGGTAATTAAAATCATCGAAAGAGGAAAAGATGCAACTTACACTGTGTGAGGTAATTAAAATCATCGAAAGAGGACAATATGCAAGATACACTGTGTGAGGTAATTAAAGTCATATAGAGAGAAAAATATGTAAGATGCGGACACTTTGAGGTCATTAAAGTCGTAGAGAGAGAAAAAGATAGTTACAGACACTGTTAATGAGCGAATGAAGACTAGAGTTCGAACAATAGGTTGTTATTAATACGGAGTTAAATAGTCTTATTGCGCTATTTTAAATAGTCGTTCAACGTAATTTCTGCTCTTACAAGGGGATATCAGTGGATCCTTGAAAAACTAGGACAAATAACTCCAGTTCCCTGTCATCCACAACGACAATAAGACTCATGGTACACCCTCTGGTGGCTGACCCTATCTAACGGTTAGTGTTATATGGCTAATCTTTTTATCTTAACAACAATTCTAGAAAATGGTCGACTGGCCTTAAAATTTATAGGATATAGGGGAAAATGTGTTAAATGAGATTAACACAAACAGCAGAAAAAATAACTTTGACGTCTAGAAGTTTTAAATGGTGGCCCTCTGAAGCATAGTCATTAGAGCTTAGTTAAAAGAGCTTTAACAACATTCATAATGTTTTTAAAGACATGGAAAAAAAAAGATTAATTAGTTATTTTTTATAGAGCTCTTGACAGTTTAGCTACAAAGTATTTATTCCGTGATCCAAGTCTAATCTTCTCACGACAGATCCTGAACTCTAAACATATTTAACCATGATTTTTTTCCCGCCTCAACATTTTTGATTTTAACAAACGAAAAAAACAAAACAATGTTTTTCTGTCAGACTCAAGTGTTAGGTTGAAACGTGACTTACTCTTAGAAGCCGCAGGCAAACGATTCTAATAGCAAACGTAAAACAGGGGACAAACAAATAAACGTCAGATCTCTGAAGAGAAATTAAGTTTTGGTATAGTAGGAGAGATGTGGGTTTACAAGAACCCTACATTTCTAAGCAGACTTAGCATTTAATAATAGTGATCACACAATGACAAACAGTAAAACTTAACGTGTACCGTCCCAACACATTGAATAAACTCTAAGCTATAAACGAAAAAGAATCAGGTGTCGTGCATCATGCTCTCTTTTATACTGTATACACTCACTTTTGTTCCAGCTGTACGTTTTTATAGAAATACTTTAATAGTAGTAATATTAAGATAAATGATAACATCGAAAACGAGATTCGACAGTTGCGGTGTTTGAATTTTAATCATCTTGTGTGTGTACGAGAATGGAGGAAACTTATAACACACGTGTATTTCAAATGTAATAGGGTTCGGATCCCCGTTACACCAAACATGCTCGCCCTTTCAGCCGTGGGGGCGTTATATGTCACGGTCAATCCCTCTATTCGTTGGTAAAAGAGTAGCCAAATAGTTGGCGGTGGGTGGTGATGACTAGCTGCCGTCCCTCTAGTCTTACACTGCTAAATTAGGGACGGCTAGCGCAGATAGCCCTCGTGTAGCTTTGCGTGAAATTCAAAAAACAAACAAACAAATAAGTGTAATAAATAACTTTTACTAAGCTAAAGGATACGTGACATTGTGTTAACTACAACTTTACATATATTTATTTAGATGGTACGTATACTGTATTCAGTCGTCAAACATGTAATTAGGGACTGCCTGCATATCTACTCAAAAACAACTAATTTTCAATTATATTCATACAGCGATTATCTTCATTGAACCGTATGCAACCACACATTCCTATACATGACAATTCTATTTTAAGACATTTGGAGCAAAGGTCTCTACATCCCGTATTACACTCGCATTTAATCATTTCCATACATGCATCTGGAATATGATCTGAATTGGAACAAGTTTTCTATCAATCACTTCCATCCCACGTGTTCAGGAGCTGTCAAAATATGTCTTATATATGAGATATATTTGGTGTCCTCACATCATAGATTGGTAGTGTGCTCACATAATGTGAAAGTTCAAAGCATCCCTAACTATTGGCTCCATTATTGATTATTGATTATAAAATATAACATCAAATACATAAATATGAGTCGAATCAAAATCTCAAAATAAAATGCCGCATATGTTGGTGTAGTCTAACCAATAAATTGTGGTTGCTAGGATACGGTACATCGGATACATAAACACTGTTACAACTACATTGATTCGACTCGCATTGGAAATAAACAGATACACATTATTTGCCAATACAACCCTAGCTGTTTCTTATATACTGTACATAGAATTGAATGATTAATTTCACAGATTGCTTAAACTATCGTTTAACATATGAAACTAGCAATACCTTCATTGTAAAAGTTTTCCATAGTTGATAAAATTAGAAATTAAACAAATCGTTTTAGAGTTATATCTATGATACTTTATAAGTACATAATGTAACTCAATGTTTCTGTTCATGTGTTGTTGTATATGGCACACCTTATTTTAACCTTCAATATGATACCATGCAATGACTATGTCGCAAATAAACGTTCTGAGAGGCACAAATAGCGATTTGACGGCCATTTTTAATATATGCATTTTCACGTCCTACTTATTATTTGTGGACGTAGTAACATAGATTTTCGAATTGACCAGAACAGTCATGTTACCTCCTCTCCCATAAAATGCTGTTAACATTATTACCAAGGATATTTATAACATTTTCCGCCCATCTATAAATAAAGCTTCACAGTTCAGCGCATTATATCTCTCAAACCTATGGCACAGGAAGGGGAAATTGCAAATAGATGTTAAGTCTATCTTTATAATCACCCTTTTAACGGCTGCTTATCCTTACAATGCATTCTAATTTTGGGTTTCTTATTCTCACAATGCTTTCTAGTCTTTATAATCACCCTTTTAACAGCTACTTATTCTCACAAATTTCGGCCGAAGATATCGTTAACAGGAAAGGTATCCAAATTCTAATCTTTATAATTAAAAACCTATAAAGGTATTTTAATTATCTATACTGATTACTAGGTTGATTTTTAGTTTCGCTATCAGTAGGTAGCTGGCTCTGTTAGGAATTTAATATATTTATGTTTGTATTAATTCAAGACATGACTGATTGGTTCTTAAACTTTTATCAGTAAATTTCATAGTTCGTTACGTATATCTTGAAACTCTATTTCATATAAGTAATCAGAGAAGTTTATTAACTTATAATATTGGTAGATCATTACTGCGGAGCGTTTCCTCCATTGCGTCTAATTTAAAGTATGTTAACTGCATTTTCTTCTCCTAGTTCATGATCATTATCAAAACATTTTTATTATATTCTTTTATTTGAACAGAATATTTCAACTGACTTGTATGTATTCATTGCAAGTTAAAATCGTGCTTTAAATGAAACATTGTACAACAATCTCCAACAGTTCACTTGATTTCCGTACTATTGCCTGGCGGTGGTGTCACTATTAGAAGAGTGAGGTTTTGGAACTTCTATAATTTCTAAAGTAATTTAAGATGCTTATTCAAGTTCGATAGAGTGTTAATATTCAACAACTTGCGGTAGAGAAAACCGACACCCTTAAAACGCTCTGAAACGCGAATGAAATCCTTAAACTGTGAAGTGTTTTTAAACTTCATCCTAAATTCAGTTTGCAATAGATAGCTAGGCCTTAAACCCTGCTTCTAAATAATAAACACTGTTCGTAAGGAAAATATGAATAATAACCTTTATATGACAAAGTTAAAATAAACGGCTTCTGTTTTATAAGTATTACTTATCGTTTTTTTTTTTACGCAAAAATTTTATGATATAAAGTTTTCTTTCATTGATTAATAACGAGATAAAATATAATAGGAATAAAAATATATGCAAGTCTGTGATACACTAGTATAATTTGATTATGTGGTAGTAAATCAACTCACTAATTGCCTGACTCATAGCAAAAAAGGAGAATTATGGGTAAAAAATGTGAAGGAAATGGCTTATATCCTTGGATAACTCAGTGGTAAAACTAAGGTCCTGAGTTCACACCCCAGTCTCAGAGTCTCTTATCGGCTGTTTCACGTAAAAAGTATATTAGAAAATTTCAATAAAATAGCAATATTTTAATTGTTGGTATATAATTGAAAATTTTTCTATTTGGGCGGTGAGAAATAAGGTTCATTGTTATCTGTAGTGAAAGATAAGTTTATCGATGTGACGGTGAAATATAATTTTCCTATGATTTTCTCCTGATAACTATGAAATTCACATAAATAACATAGGCCTTAATAATGGATTTTCCTTATTACATTGTTTCAACTCTTCGACGCAAACGGTGCAAACATTTTGCGGAGCCCATGGTTTGTCTTGGTCCCTAAGTTTTATTCCAAAATACACGTAATACGCTTGTTTGACGAATTCTGTAACGTTTTGCCTTTGTTTTCTTTACAACAAATTTACCACAAATATAACAGAATATGTTTGGGTCATTTACACAACCTCTTGTTGCCACAGCGACATATAAATAATATTGAAAAGAAAAAATAATGTCAAAGTTCACGCAGAAACAAATACTATCCAGAAATGACACGTCATGCGGTATGTTAACCGTTTATATACTAGCGGTGTGTTTATCGTGGGTTCTAGAACGATCGATAAGATTCGCACGTCGCGGTTGGTTTAGAGAAATCTATAGCCAGTGGTTGTCAACATTTTAAGCATAAAAAATGTGACCCGGTTTCAATTAAAATGATTCACTTATGTAAAAGTGCATATGAAGTTTTGTGAAAAATATGTACGTGATGGAGAAAAAAGAATATCTTTTTCAGATTCAGCGTACAGGAATTAGTGTAGAACAGATGAAAATTTCAAGACAATAAAACCATCGCAGGCGTGTGTAATCAGCCGGTAAAATAAGTATTGTACTTTTTCCAGTATAAATCCCTATAAATATGACAGTTATATAAGGGCAGAAATCCTTTGAACTTGTATATTTAAGGTCCATGACATTTTTACATGTGAGACTATGCACATTATGTTTAAAAGCTTTAACAGTTTGTTTGTTTGTAATTAAGCCCAAAGCTACACAATGGGCTATCTGTGCTCTGCCCACCACGGGTATCGAAACCCGGATTCTAGCGATGTAAATCCGCAGAGGTGCCGCTGTGTCACAGGGGGGCAAATAATAAATAGCTGGTTTAAAAGAATAGAACAACTTTTACAGCCGATGTTTAGAAGAATTATGTGGATAGGTTATAAAGTTTAAAGTGGTTATTTACTGTAGGTAAGGAAGAAACGAACAACACGTGTCAGTGAAAAGAGTTATATGGTATTTATTCACGATTAAAAAACTTTATAAATCAAACTTCCTGTTATGTTACGGTAACCTTCATCAGGCTCATGCTCGGAATATGTTAATATAGTATCTGAACCTTATGAAGGGGACTGTTGTATGAAATTTAGTGCTACGTAACCAAAAGTTTACTGAAAAAAAAAATTCTGCATAAGTGTATTAACCCTTAGTACTACCCTTGAACAACGGATAATATAAATATATATCCTGGAACTAAATGTCTTAGGTCTCATTCAAGTAGCTGACTCACCTTTGAGTCTTCAGCTAAATAACAGATTTAGATAATGCGATATAAAGTAAATTTTGGACTAAACACATACTGAAAAAAAAAACACAAAAAAAAACGTATTCGTGAAAGGTGGAGGAAAATGGTGAAATTAAAAAGAGTTGGTTGAGCTTGGCACAGAGAATGTTTACCATACAATTGGGCAACAGTGACGTCACGAAATGCCATTTAATACCGCCCTTACTTTATGGGTAGTAGTTTCTGTAAATCACCTTGTTCCACATCGTGAGATATAAACGTTACTGGTTTGTTTGTGGTTGTCGTCTTTATAACGCTACCGTGATATTATCATTATCATAAAACCATTTATACATCCGTTTTGTTTTTATCTTTTGAGTCACACATAAAATATTTCATCACAACTGTTCTTGAAGTACGATATTTTCATTCATTTTAACTGTTTCTTTATTTTCAGTTTTCGTACCAAGCTACACAAGGGTTATATTTATATAGCTGTTCCTAATTTTAAACTGATGGACTAAAGGGAAGGCAGCTAGTCAACACTACTCACATCCAAATTTTGGGCTACTCTTGTCAAACGGAACAGTGGAATTTGACCGTCACTCTTATAGCGCACCCACATCCCCAATGTGCGGAACGCTTATTTCCTACAACGGGACGCGAACCTCGAACGCTTGAACTTACAATCCTCAAGTAATAGAACTATGAAGTAGAGTAATAAGTATTATATAATATTCAGCCACTAGGTGGAATGATAGTGATTATTGTATTACTAGCGTATAGCCCATCAAATATGACGGGGGAAGTACCCCATAGTATACCCTAACCTCACATTTTATATGTAACTGAAATAAATAAATTTTACGAAATCAAGCTTGACCAACTAAGAGGCAGAAAAAGTGCAGTCGAGGAAGTCAAACTTTGGTAAATTCCTTTGTGGACCAATCAAAATTAAGATCATTCATGAAATTAATTCGTGGCGTATTTCTGGAATAATTATTGGTAAAAATCAATAATAGTCTATATATTAACAACTTCTAATATATAGAAAAGCCAGTTTTGGTAACACTATGTTCAAACAATGGCTTTAATGTCATGTCGCTTAGCAACAAAAGTATAACCTTCATATAATTTGTTTGCTTTTGTTTTTTGAATTTCGCGCAAAGCTACGCGAAGGCTATCTGCGCTAGCCGTCCTTAATTTAGCAGTGTAAGACAAGAGGAAAGGCAGCTCGTCATCACCACCCACAGCCAACTCTTGGGCTACTCTTTTACCAACGAATAATGGGATTGACCGTCACATTATAACGCCCCACGGCTGAAAGGGCGAGCATGTTTGGTGAACCGGGGATTCAAACCAGCGACCCGCAGATTGCTAGTCGAGCTCGCTAACCACCTGGCCATGCGTATAATTTGTATTTTCCATATAGGCAGCTCTATATCCTCATTTAAATTGTCAGTTAGTTAAAACGTTATATTATATTTAAGTAATATTATTTTAGAAACGGGGAATATTTCTCAGTGTACGATTTCTCTCAGTATTATAATTGTGACCTAGTAGTTAGCGTACCAGACAGTGAATCTGAAGGTCCGTGGTTTGTGTCCCTTTGACGAATTAGTGACTGCTAAAGCAGGTGGGCCTTGTAATTTTTTGTTGTTAATTGTTCTTAAAAAAGAAAAATGTGTTTATAAGAAAATATACATTTTTACGCCATAAAGCTTATATTTTGAATATAATATAATATTATTGCGTTTAACACATAATATGGCCTCACTACTTTATAGCCTTACCATTTTTTGTTGAGAAAATATTATAGCGTCAATAGACGACTATTGTTCTACACTAATCGCAAGTTAAGAGATTCAAAATTACGTCATGGACAAATTTACTATTGTAGGTAATCTAAATCGTGAAATTCCAAGACCAGATGATCACACAAATTATGTAATTATTCACAAAGAAAAAATACAAAAACATATGCTCTGAAAAATCGCCGTTGTGCACCTGCTGACAAAACTAGTTAAGTTTCTTCCTTTTTTTTCAGTGCATGAGATCTGATGTGTAAAGTCACATGATCAAGTTTATTTCTATTTACCAAACTTTAACCAAGGGTAAATTTAAGAAAAAAAAAAAGAGGATCACCTGATTAGCCCATTAATAGAACACTTAAGTGCTTTAACTGATTGGCACATTCTGAAGTATTATAACAATTAAAGAATCCAAAACGCTACATTAAATTTTCAATAAGTGAAAACAACGTTTAGAAAATGTAATGCCAGAGTTGAATTATTTTCTAATGATGGATAAGATAACATGCTGTGCAAATTGGTTTAACTACATTTCTGTATAAACACATGATGACACGTGCTCAAATTGAAATTGAAAAAAAAAAGATTAAGAAAAATGAGACGGGAATTTTACGAGTAATAAGAAGAATGCGATATAAGATTTATCGAATAAATACCAACAAAAAAAATGCTCAAAAACAATAATGATGAAGTATGAACGGTAGAGAAGGATTATAGGAACAAAATCGAAGGAGTATAAAAGGGCATAATTCCAATAATTGCAGACAAAAGTATTTAGGAAATAAAAATATTGCCGAAGAATGGCAGAAAATGAATCTACGATAAATATAGAAAACACGGACCACATATTCAAGACTGTGATGAATCAGCTGCTGATAGTAAGCCAAGGAGATGATACCTTGAGTATTAGAATACTCAATCTGCCTAAGCTGAAATAACTGCATTATATAAAGAACTCAATCCTTAAGTCAAGGTATTCATTGGTGGGAAGTCTTGCACCATGTTTATTGACACTGGTTCTACAACTACCATTATTTGGCCAAGTCAATCCTTAAATCAAGGTATCCATTGGTGGGAAGTCTTGCACCATGTTGATTGACACTGGTTCTACAACTAACATTATTTGGCCAAGTCAATACTTAAATCAAGTATCCATTGGTGGGAAGTCTTGCACCATGTTGATTGACACTGGTTCTACAACTAACATTATTTGGCCAAGTCAGTACTTAAATCAAGGTATCCATTGGTGGGAAGTCTTGCACCATGTTGGTTGACACTGGTTCTACAACTAACATTATTTGGCCAAATCAATACTTAAATCAAGGTATCCATTGGTGGGAAGTCTTGCACCATGTTTATTGACACTCGTTCTACAACTACCATTATTTGGCCTGATCTGGTAATGAAAGCTAGGAAATTGCCTTCAGAGATAAAGCTAGAATATTGCGAAGAACAAGTGGTCATAAAGTACCACCAAGAGAAAAGCTGGAAGTCATCCTCAATGTGGGAATTTCTCTACTCAGCATGATGTATGGATAATTGACATTGAGGAAGAGTGCACTTAGGGAATTAACTTTATGTGGAAATACAGATATGAGGTAAAATTCGCTTCAATTAGTTTCACAAACTACTTAATAATTACAGCACCAAAGGTTGAACTTGCAGTAAAAATAAGAGTAAAACAAAGGGTAATAAAAACAATCAACTTAAAGTCCAACAGAGCAGAATATATATATAAAGATAGACAGTTCAAACTAAGGCCACCTAGTATGAACTTCTTGCCCCCCCCCCCACCCAATGGCAGAGCGGTATGTCTGCCGACTTACAACGTTAGAAACCGGATTTCGATACCTGTGGTGGGCAGAGCACAGATAGCCCATTGTGCAGTTTTGTGGTTAACTTCAAAGAAACAAAATGAACTGCTTTGGGGGTACTTCGTTGGAAAAAATATCAACTAGTAAGTTTCACGGAAAACTTTGTCAGAAGCAAGTCAACTAGCTGAAGAGCAAGAAGTTCTTGTCGAGATAAATTCTTAATTTACCACCAGCGGATTCCCTCGATCTTTTACTTCAAGAAAACTCCTCTGGTGACAAAATGACAAGTGACGATAAAGGACTAGAAGTTATCCCATAAGCCATAGAAAAGAAAACCACCCAAAAAGCTTGTGTTTACACGAAGAAATAGACACACGAAATTAGACAAGTAAAACGTCTGTGAAGTTGTAATTTATTTGTGAAATAAGGCCTATTGGTGAATGTAAGAAAACTGTACAGTTATTACGTATGATGATATTTTAGTATCCTCTGGCGGGCCAGCGCTTACCTTACGGACTTCAGTCACGAAATCCGGGTTTTGCTTCCTATGATGGATAGAGCTCAGATAGGACACTGCATGGCTTTGAGCTAAAACAAATCACACGCAGAGTGACAAACTTTTTATTATGCTTCAGTGTTTACCCAGTCGATTATCACAAAATTTCTACAAGTAAAAAATAACAGAGTATTTCATTTAAGGAAAATTAAGTTTCAGCGGTATTCACAATATTTAAATGCATGTTATTTCTTTATATAAGAATAGACAGGTATTTTCTTTGCTTGCGATGTAAATATTCAATGTTTTTAAATAAGTTTTAAGTTAGCTCTAATTAGATGCATAAAATAGTTCTTTTATCCAACATGAAGTTCTCACTGTATTAAAAAAAAAAAACGATGCTCGTAAAGTCACGTGTACAAACGTGGAAATTGCAAATAATTAATTATATTTTTACTTGTGAATTACTACTCAATTAATGATATAAAGCTAGCAGGAACCTCATCACAACAATTTCACATCTGTTTAAGCGTCAAATTAATGTCTTACAGTGTTATATTTTGAAACAAAACGGGTAAACAAGCCACTGTTAAAAAGTCAACCGTAACTATTTTTTTGGCCAAAAACGTGATATTTTCAACGAACAACTCTTCAAGTTCAGTCACATTTACTGGACAAAATGTAACTTCGTTTTTATCACTCTATTTTAATAAAAACAAATACACTCTCTCCCCTAAAATACAAGTAAGCATGTTTAGATACAAAAATACACATCATTTCACACACACAGAAACTATTCGTATTTTAAATTAAAATTCCCTCGGTGGGAAAGTGACAAATCTATGGACTAACAACGCTAAAATACGGGGCTTGATTTCCCCGGTGGCCACAGTAGATTACACACTGTGGCTTTGCTCTAAATCAAACAAATAATCGAAACTAAAATATTAAACATACGGATCACACATACTGTTCACCGCGTATGTTTAACATACATGACCGATAGCCGTAACTATTTTCTTAAGCGTTGCAATACCATTTTGTAAATTTTAAGCGCCAATGTTTTTTTTTTAAAGTATGTGAATTGCCGGCCATTCTAAAAATAATCCAATAAAAACTCGATATATAAAAGTTGTTGTGAAAAATGAGACTGGCATTCCTCAAAGAAAGTTTGTCCAAAAATTCGTATTGAAATTTATAATACTTTGGAAAAAAATAAAGCAAACGTTTTTTTTTTTGTTGTTACGCGCAGAGCTACACAATGGGCTATCTGGTTTTGCCCACCACGATTATCGAACCTCCTACTTTTAACGTTATAAGCCCTCGGACTAACCACTGAGCCACCGAGGGCCATAAAGCAACGTGAGAGAAAAATTAAAAGGTGTGACCAAAAGCAGGACATACGAGTTATGTATAAAACTAAAAACGCTACTTAAAGTTTAAAGAAGAGGCGAGAAATTAATAAAAGCCGAAAAAAACTGTAAAGAATAAGTTTCAAGTATTAAAAAATTATATTGTTATTTATAGGACTATAATATATATTGGACGACAAAATTTCCTTTTTTCAAGGAAATATACAATAACTTTTTAAAAAATCCATGAAAGATATGCAAATTAAATTTGCTACTGAACAAGGTTTGCTGAAAACACTTAAATCAGGCTTAAAGTTTTCCACTTAACTGCAGATGACAAAATTGCAAAAGTACAATAATACGAGGCTAAGAAAACTGCCACATTACAATAAAGACATGTCCGCAGGTGTTGCAAGTCCATAAAATTACCACCGACTCGACTGCACTAAGAAAACAAGAACAGAAGGACGCACATTGTTTTTTCTTTATAGAGCAAAGTTATCGAAGTCAGATCCTCAGGGCAAACAAGAACTTTTTTTTTTTGGGCCATCCAGAAATAATTCAATAAACGACTCAAACCTCATTGAAGTGGCCCTAGTTGATACTAGGACGAGGAAAATTTTATTTTGAGCAGTTTGTTTGTAGTTAAGTGCAAAGCTACACAATGGGTTATCTGTGCTCTGCCCACCACGAGTATCGAAACCCGGTTTCTAGATTGTGTGTCCACAGGCATACTGCTGTGCCACTGGGGGGCGGGCTACTTAGATAGTCTTTATGATCTACTAAAGAGAGTTAAATTATAATTTTGAATTGTGTTAATAAGTCTTATGTCATTTTGGATCGCCCCTCTTTTGAATTGTCCTACTTAGAAATTTCCCAGTGACTTTTATGGCCAGTCATCTTCTGGTGGGGTCAGATAAAGACCCTACCAGAAGATAGGTTCTTTATGAAACCCGGTATCAAATTTGTATATTAAAAAAAAATTTATTTGTCAATGTTAAGATTTTCAGCCAAGGATAACTTCATTCTTCAACACTATAGTTCTTAAGAGTCTCAGCTTCCACGTGAACTAATCCAGTCTATACTATTTCTTCGAGTCGGTGTTGAACCGTAAACCTTTTGTATATCAGAGGCCTAAGCTAAAAGGTTAGCCCTCTAGCCGTTCCCAGTAAGGTACTTTTTTAAAAATACATCTTACCATAAGTGAATGGATGAAACACTAAACAGTGACTTAAAAATCAAATCATGTTAATTAGAAACAACAACATACAGTCAACAAATGGTTACTACGCATATTTGTTTTGTTTTTTCGATCTCTATTGGCTGACAGACCAGAAGTACTAGGAGTACTAAAAGGGAGATTTGAAACACATATCAGAAACATTAACATGTCTTTTCTCTGGATGTGGAACACTTTACACATTTACCATGCCAATGTACACCGAGAGAAACGAACCATTTTGCAAGCGATCTGTCCTTGGTGCTACTTAGAATGAAAGAAGAAGGGGTCATACTTTGAGAGCACCTGCTGAACTCCCGTGGAGGTGGGATACATATACATCAAAGTTACTGACATATATCCCCTGAACACCTGCTCGAAATGAGGAATCATTAGGACAGCTGGTGTTGATTCATCTCCTGACAAAAAGAGACTCATAAAAATACAAAAGAACTAATCTTTGCAGCCTCCTATAGAGAATCACTTTTAAATAAAACGTGTATCAAGTGTGGAAACACAAAACATTTCGATTTAGAATACGAACAGCTATGTTACATTATAAGTTGTCAATGAATCCAACAAGTACATTATATTCATGAGTAAAAATCAAGGCTTTAAAAGAAGAGTTGAAAACACCGTATTTGGACCATTATCAGACAAAAATGTATGATAGCGATAGTGAGTTCAGTCAATATTTTGATGGCTTCACGGGGATGACGAGACCACATTCGTTATTTGCTGGTCTACTGAAGGAGTGTTGTGCCTGGCATTACACTTTCGTTTGGCGTTGGCTTAAGGTAGTAAAAATTGAAACTGCTGCCAAACTCCAACCGTTCATTGGATTTCTTAACCTTCAAACGCGATCTCTAATGGGATTCAACCGAGTTCCTCTATAAAATTTCACCAAAATTGGTCCATCCAGTTTCTCATTAGCTCTTGTGGCGTCGTAGACAGACATACAACTATGCTTTATATATATAATTATATAAAACTTCTGAAATTGCTTTTTTTACCACTTTGTTTTACGAAAGTGTCTTTTTTGTGGGCAAGCGTGGATGACTACATAAATTTCCTTAACAAAAACAGTAAAAAACCTGACGATATATGTATATGTAGCTACTGCGCGTGAGTTTTCACATACAGATAGCAAACCAATTGTCAATAACTTATTTATTCCACGTTTAAATAAATATATTTTATTCCGTACACAATTGTATTTTGTCACAGTTTAAAACTTTCGCACATCAAATATGCAGTTTGATAAAAAGACACATATTTCAAGAATAATTTGATTTCTCTTTTTTATAAACAATACCCCCCACCCCCAAAAACATGTTTTTAGGGTAGCAAATATATTACTTCAACTGATGTAGTTATTTTTAGTTTATATTCTCAGAATTAGGATGATGAAGTGGTCATTTTTGTTTTGGTCAAGGAATTAATTTTTGTTTTTGCGAAATTATTTAAAGGCACCTAACAAAACAACCACTTTAATATCAGTATTCCAAAAATAAATAAAACCAAGTAAGAAATGAGAGGCACTTTAAATTATTTCAGCTGTTGGCTTGATCATCCTTCATCTCACAATTCTTACTTTTATTGCAGCTTTTGCATCAAAATAAAAAAGGAACTGGTGACATTTCAGCATTACTCTAGCCATACAAACACAAGCACTATGTGACGTACTATGTCACATGTACCTTAAGCTTCCAACATCATGTAAAAGTTGGTTCTAATTGGTTAATGGAGAGAAGAATAAATGTGAAATATTTATACAATTCTTTATTTTCCCTAACATATTCAAAATCTATCGTAGATATAAAATTTCAAATTACGTTATTTTATAAAAGAGAAGCCGAATGTTCTATCCTTATAGACAGAATTAAGTTAAATTATTTTTTTAAATCACCATTTCAAGTAATGATTCAACAGTCTGACAAATTATTTATCTTCTAACACGTCCCTCAGGAGCGTCTCTACACTACGATTTTTTGAATATTAGAAGTTCAATCCAGAAACTCCCAAAGAGGGTAGTTTTTGATGTATCTTTTCGAAAGAAGTTTTTGTTTGTTAATTGATAAATTTTTAAGTGAAATACAACATCCTCAAGTCTTCGGTATATATCAATAAAGCCACATTCTCAGCATCATTAATTAAGCAATTGCCAACCTTTTATGCTTTTGCTATCACCTTTTTATGTTTAGCTTTCAATTGAGATACAAACGATTTCACCTGCGAATCAATAGGGAAGGTCGAAGCATCACGATAGTCAGCAGTAGGATGAGCAGACAGAAACGCTTTGAAAACAACTGCAGACAATATTGTGCTCGGCTTGCTGCCCAATATCTATCAAAGTGGTTCTACACGGTTCCTAAATACCTCTGCGCGTCATTTGGAGACTTCCATGCTTCTTGTGCTTGACCCTTAAGCTCATGATGCGCCAACGGATTTCAGTCACCTTACCACTTCAAATTACTTTCAGTTCAAATTAAGAAAAAACCGCATTGGGTAGTTTGTTTTTTTTCAACAAAAATGTCCCTCACTGACTTGTGAGGGCCTGTTAATAAGCATTTTTGATAATAGGCTACCAATTTTCCTGGAACACTTTTCAAGTTTCAGTAAATGACTCAGAAAACAGCTTACAACAATAAAATTTCTCTCTCTCTCTCTCTCCTATATATATATATACTGGAGGTTTGTTAACAAGTAAATTACTTGGCCATATATTGTACAGACTACCATTTTGACCCATCTGTGTAAGTTATTTAAATCTCTCACAAATATGTAGGTTATTTTAGTGGTATTTATTTCATAATTACCAGCCGATTTTTAACATCTTAAAAACTATAACCTGGAATACATTCATGATGAGCTGTTTCAATATTTTACTTGTTAAAGTCATTTGATAATTTTAAGGAAACATATCCGAGTGAAGAATGGATCAGGATCACCTTTCTGTGAAGAAATTTTCAATAAAGATATATGCTTGATGGTGTTTTGAAGCTTAGATATATTAACTGTATAACTTATTATAAACAAGAAATTTTTCTGAACGTGTATAAATTACTAACACAAAAGTACTATAACAACCGAGACAATTTTCAAATTTAAAATACAATTAATTTTGAATCTGGTAATATATATCTAAATTGCATAGTTTAACTGAAATTTGTAAAACAAAAACAGAATGAACAAGGATTTTTCTAAATAACTGGGATGAAAAAATGACACTATCAAAGTCATGTTCTTAGTGATAAAAAGTAACAATGTTTTTGTGTTCTTAAAACATACACATACACAAATATACATATCTATAGAAATTTATATAGGTGTATACATATTTACTAATAACCAACTCTTATTTCAGGTTTAAACATTTCAATATCTTACAATTAATTCCATTTAACAATAAAACTTCCATAAAAAAAATGTGACAATGTCTACATTTATTGTGTATAAAATATATACGTTATTTCAGTACAATATATAAGTTTTCTCACCAGATATTTGAGTTCTTAAGACTTTATGAACAAAGCATATTTTAATATTCAAATGATATGAATAAAAATAAGCCTTGGTCAAATTGTGCCTCAAATAAAAATCAGTGTTCAACAACTTTCTGCAACTAGTTATTGAACCTGGATAAAATGATAAACAAAATACATGTTCTGCTAGTTCCTTTGAGGTAAAAAACGTACAAAGGTTTGAATAAATTTTGATGTAACAACTTACCTATCTACACATTTTAGATAATTCATATCACATGGATATTAACATAAATCAAAAATCTGAAACTTTTTTTCACAAACTACCCTGCTTTAAATAAGTAAAAAGAAAATTGTATTTGCTCAACTAACAATTCCTCTCTGTATGTACTTTTTTCCAGTATATCTGGTTATTGATTTTTTTTAAATCAAAAATAAACACCGTTTTTCATGAATATTGTTACAGTTCCAAATTTATTTAATTCTATCCTCTATTCTCCAGTTTTTTTTTGTTTAGCATACACACATAAAACATATAAAGCAACATTAAGTTACTGTCTTTCTCTATAAGCTTGACTTTGAACATACTGTTACAAAAAAAAAGTGAAATCTTTTACAGTCTTTACATCCATTTTGTAAAATTTTTTTTCAGAATGTTTTAAGATATTGTAGTTGTTCGGCATACATGAAAAATATCATTTTACAAAATTTTATCGACAATACCTACATACAATTTAATTCTATTCATCTGTTTTCAAGAGATTTTGATCACATTAATACAAGTATGAGTTTTCTTGGTGTAACCAAAGATAATGAAATGTGGTAATCATATGCATACATATTTTTTCCATCCACTAATTGAAATATATATAGCAAATCTTATAAGAAAAATAGACTTGCAGGTGAGTAAATATGTAAGTATAATATTAAAGATCAGATATGCACACTTTCTATAGATACAAATAACCACATATTTGAAATAAATACAACACTTAAAGAATTAGTAAATCAGGAAAGTGTAACCATTTCTGTGGAGAATTAGAAACTGAGCTTAGTTAATAACAATTCCAGTTTTACCATGTCTTTCCATGCATTTTAAATATTCAAAAAAAAAAGGTGTTTCCTATACAATGATAACAAAAATTACCTTTACTGGCTTTTTTATATATATACATATATATATAGTTTCATTTCCCAGTCATTAGAACAGTATGGCTATTTTAAAATAATTATTTAATACTATTTGTATAATGCTTATTGAAAATTAGGTTTCTAACTTTTTTTATTCCATTTTTTCCCCATCTAAAGCTAATATTTCTACATTATATTTCTTATGCACCATGTATAAAAAATATATAACTAACAATAAATATTTTACAAATAGAACAATAGTCTTTTGAACATGTGTCCTTAATAACAGTCTTGCAGTGAAATACCCAAAATACTTCATCACCTAAAACCAGAATAAAAAAACAACAACTCTGATATCTGGATGAGAATTGCATAATTAGCACTGATTATTGAACTTTCAGAGATGGAAGAACTTTAGTTAACACTAAGTTTATTATCTAAAAATATATTTCAAATGCAGCTGCTTGGTTTATGTATATAAATATATATATATCTTAAAAAATAATAATAAAATTTTCTTTTTGAAAATATTATGTAACATTTTCTTAAAACAAGCTGAATTATTATGGTTATACTTTATCTTAAACTTGTGATATTATACTTGAAAAAAAAATCAAACATGTATAAATATAGGATTTTATATCTCATTAATCCACGTTAGAGCTACACTATACCAAAGACAGTCACTTTACACTGAAGCTCAAACTCAGCAGTTCTAGTTTCCAGTTTTCCTGCTTGCATAGATCAGCATTCTGGCTAAGATAATTGGATGTTCTAAGTAGCATCAACAATGTTCTGGTCAAAACATATATGATATCACAGAGTACTTTACTGCCTACTGCAAGACAACACACTTTCTGAACCTTTGCTATCAGATGCCCACATAAGAAACTACAATTACCATATATGGTAAAATCATTGAAGATATCACAGAAAAACGAAACAGTCCACAATGTTACAGTACAGTCTCCCAGCCCTTAACTTCAGATGCCTGCTCTAAGAAGAACTTAAAAGCTACCACTAACTACCATCGTGTGTATTGTCAATGTCATTACTACAAAAATGTGACGTCACCAATATCTTGATTTAATTATATAAGATATCACAGACAGACTACACTGTCCACAGTTTGACAGTACAGCCTATAAGCCCCCGTTCTCAGATGCCCTCAAAAGAATTTAAAGCTACTACTTACCACATTCTGCTAAGCACTGTGTGTAGTGTCATAAGCATAGAAAGAATGCTATTGTCATCAGTGCATTTAATTAAAAATACATATATAAGAAAATGAAAGTTGTCAGTGTTAAGAATTGTTTAAGACTTATGTATACTGACATTAGTGATGCAGTTTGAGTAAATGTGCAAAACAATTAAAGCTGTCAGTCAACCCTTATCAATTATTATTGAACAAAAAACTATGAGCATAATTGTAGACCTTCAATGGAAAGACTGTTTAAAAAATGCACATCTCAAACACTGTATACTCCTTGTATCCACTGTCTCAGCAGACTGACCACTGCATGATGCTACAGTCCCTTCCTCCCAAGCTAATCACTCGGGTATCATCAGGGAGAAAACTCACAGCTGTGATGTGACTGCTGTGTCCACTGTACATGTGGTAAAGGCACTAAAAGAGAAAGCATTGAAAACATGTAACAAATAGTGTTCTTAAAGTAACTAGTTTTTGTAATTATCGCTGAAAAAAGCTACAAAGCAATATAAATACTTTCTGTCTGTTAATAAAATGTGTATACAATGAAAACACCAGTTAAGTAGAATAGGAAATTTTAAAAGTTTTAAGTCAAAATCATAACACTAAATGAAGCTGATCTTTTAGAAATTATCACTAAACATTACTACTGCATGAAGTGGATACTTCATGTTTGATCCCTAATCATTACTACTGTGTGAAATGGATACTTCATGCATGAACACTAAACATTACTAGTGTGTGAAGTGGATACTTCATGCATGAACACTAAACATTACTAGTGTGTGAAGTGGATACTTCATGCTTGATCCGTAATCTTTACTACTATGTGAAATGGATACTTCATGCATGAACACTAAACATTACTACTGCATGAAGTGGATACTTCATGTTTGATCCCTAATCATTACTACTGTGTGAAGTGGATACTTCATGCTTGATCCCTAATCAATACTATTGTGTGAAGTGGATACTGCATGCTTGATCCCTAAACTACAGGTTAATCTCTAATAACAAACAAGAATGCTGTACTGTATAGTTAATTTCTACAAGGTCAACAGCAAAGTAATGTGATGCTGAATGGATGATCTCTAATCATGATTAATATATGTCTTTAGTTATGGAAATCTCTGTTACAAAGTTTCTTCATATACATCAATCTTTAAACTCTTTCATTCTAAGAAATAAATAAGATTATATCAGTTTCCAAACAGATCTAGCATTAATCCTCTCTTCACTTTTTTTGGGGCTGGATTTTGTATTAAAAAAGATAATACTCATGTAAGAATAGATGAGAAATTGTAGTGTAAACCAGATCAACTTTTATTGGCCCAGTCAGATGGGTAAAATGGAATGCCCTCTGGTGAAATTATGTCACTTGCAGTGAGTACACCCAACTAGTGTAACTGAATGTTTACATGTTTACCACTACATTATTTCCCTACAAATGTGACTGAGGTTGTCTAGCTTTTTGCATAGAATTTGTCACTCCTGCTTCATATTACAGCAATAAAAAGGTGAATAAATCACAATGCCTTGAATAATTGATATAGTTGGAAAACTTGACACTCATTCTTTCTTATAGAAAAACAACATGCAAAGTTGGATGTATAAAGATAACTTAATCTATCCCTAAAGTGTACAATGCAATAAAACTTGTCTAATAATTACCTTAGGCTGGCATGCAGGGAAGGAGAAGAGTTTCACTTTTCCAAAGTCATCACCTGTCACTAACAATTTTTTATTATGAGATTTGTCACATGTATTGATATCAGATCCATCAGCATTCTCAGGCCACATTCCTGAGGGAAAAAAAAACAGTCAGTAATTTTTTTTTTCTTTACCAGTGTCCTGTTTAAAATTAATGTTTCAAAGAGCTTTATATTTACACTCTTTAAAGATAATTCTTAATTAAGTTAAATAATATACTGAATTAAAAACAGCTAATTTTCACTAGACATTACAGGAAATTTATAATGATAAATTGTAAGCAAATTACCCTTTCAAAGAAGTACGAGAAAGATTAGTCAGAAAGTGATACTTCTATTTTGTTATTTACTGTTGGTAAATCATACACTATAAAAATCTATAAAAAATCATACAATAGGAAATTAATAGGTCAAATTTTTAAACATGCACCTTAATAAATTAGTTTATTCTTATTTCATTTATATAGAAGTTTCCAGTTGTGATAGAAAATTAAGATGTTAACTTTGACCAAGGTAAACATTTCAGTTTTAAATGCAAGTCGTAGAAAATCGTGATACAAAAGAATTAAAGAGCATTACACAAATGAAATACCATGTTACTGAAATCAAAACAAATTACTTGTCCTTGTTCACACATACATCCTTCAAGACACTCAGCAAATGTGAAAACAAAAACAAACAACTTAGCTGTCCTTGTTCATAGCTTCTCCAAGTAGATAGATAAACACTTACTGTTACAAAAGCAATAAATAAGAAATTACTACTGAGAATTTCAGTGAAAACTTTAACATATAATATCAAACATGACCGTACCCAAAACATTAAACCCAATGGTGCAGGTTTGTGTCTCCCACGTGATGTCTCTGACTACAGCAATATTTGTTACTTGTCTACAAACTGAAGCATTCCCTGGAAAAAGCATAAATAATTATTTTAGGTTTACTGGAGTTTAGTGTTTCTCTCTATTAAGTGTTTCAATAAAACTGCATCAAATTATATCAACAGTGATTCAGTACTTTGACACACATGTATTCTAATGAACAAGTAAAAAAAAAAATTCACAGCTGCTGTTTTTTCCAATACAGCTAGATCTTATCATTAAACTCTTTCTACATTATGTATGTATTTTATAATATAAATTGACAACATTTCTCAACTTTACTGCTAAAACATAGAACTTATTCAAAAAACATTAAAACAACTGATTATTTTACACAGCCTTAATCTATATATAAGTATATTACTTTGTTATTACAACAAGACACTTGTTTGACAAATAATCAAGGTATGTTTAACTCTACATAATAATAATAAAAAAAAACTCTGAATATCAATCATCAACAAATCATTAATCTATTTGTTTAAAAAATCATAATACAAACTCACAGAATAATAGTTCATGATCTCCCGCTGTTGTCTGAATATAGGTGCTGTTTTCGGACCAGTCAAGGTGAGTCAGAAAACTAGAGTGCCCCTGTAATTAAAGATGTAACAAATGAGGTTACAATAATCAGAAGGAAATTACAAAAAGTACCAAAAGAGTTAATTGGTTCTAGAGTTACCCTGTAATTAAAGATGGAACAACTGATGTTAAAATAATCAAATAAGTAGTATATGCATGTATCTATTTTTATAGAAAACCACATCAGGCTATCTGCTGTGTCCACCAAGGGGAACTGAACCCCCGATTTTAGCGATGTAAATCCGTAGACTTACCACCATCCCACCGAGTGACAAATATGAAAAGTATCTAAAAGTTAGTTGGTTCAATGTCTGTAGTAAACATAAACTGTCAAACAAAATTAACAATTCAATCCTTTAAAATCAGAAGTTCTGGTGTTGATCAGTATAGATCTTAAATATATCAGTTTCTGATAAAGAACTTTATACATATCAAAACTGTATCATAGTTAAAAAAACCTACAGTTAAATTTATACAATATTTACTATAAATACTTCTTCAAATATCACTGTCAACATAATTAAAGAATGTTTAAAAGAATTTACCACTTGGTCTAAAGGAATTATTAATTTCTTTTATAATGCTTTTGGATTGACATTTTTAATACTCAATACCCTAAACCTGCATTAAAATTATGAGAAGAATCCCAATTTCCATGAAGATTATGACAAACTAAAAGAAGTAGACACATTGAATAAACTTGTCCAGTTGATTTTAAAGTAAAGCACTGTATTATACTATAACTACAGTTAGTGAGTTATTCCATATAAATTGAAAGAATTTAAACGTGATATATTAAATGAGGCAACAATAAAATTTTTGGTCTGTGTTAAATAACAATAAATAAGAGATGTAAAGAGACGGTAACTTGGTAACAACTAGCAGATGTACGCATGCAAAGCGCAGTGACAGGTTTACGAAAATTATGTTTCTTCGAAATATGCCAGTGGCAATGTAAAGATTAAAAGTATATAAGAATAAAATTATTCATGTCCACTAGGCTTGATTATTTGAATAACAGTTTATTTCTTTATCTAAAAAGCAATGAGTAACACGTGACTTAAAAACGTGTCTATCTTGAAATTATGTACTAGAAATCCCTCAAAGGATTAACAGGATTTGAAAATGAAATGCAATAGTAGAATTAATGTTTTACCAGTTACAAATATAAATGGTGTTTCTGTTTTTGTCCCAAAATATGGCAGTAATGACTGAAAGTATACAGACTGTATACTTACCCCATATAATGAATGAGGAAACTGGAAGAATTCAATTAGTAACCCTAGTCCCCCCCCCCTTCTAAGAGGAGATACTGAGATTGTACATTATACATTTTCTACGATAAGATAG
>NW_013668166.1:142354-143049 GCF_000517525.1 Limulus polyphemus
ATTACTAGTGTGTGAAGTGGATACTTCATGCTTGATCCCTAATCAATACTATTGTGTGAAGTGGATACTTCATGCTTGATCTCTAAACGTTACTTACTAGTGTGTGATATGAATACTGCATGCTTGGTCCCAAAATGTTACTGTGTTTGCCCCTGAGGAGAAAGACCAACCTTTCAAAAGCACTCAGGTTATAGGGTATCATATTTTTGTGTTAAATGGATTTCTTGAACCTACATGTTTTTCTAACATCATTAAAATACTGTGGGAAATGGATACTGTATGCTTGATCTCTAAATGTTACTACTGTGTAAAGTAATATTGCAAGCTTGAATAAGGCTGTGTTTGAATGTGATAACCAGTTCTCATTCCTAAACATGACTACAGAATAATGTGATACTTTAAGTACCGAATTGGGGAAAATCAAAGACAATTGTATGTTTCACAAATACTTCATTTATTAACGACCATGGTTTTGCCAGTAAAGGCATCATCATTGATACTGTAATGTTTACATCTAAGAATAACAAGAAGAATGTGGTATTGTAGGTTGAACTATAAACATGACTACAAAGTAATACAACATTGTAGTTTGATATATAAACATGATTACAGAGTACCATATTTTTCAGTGTATAAGATGCACTTTTTTACCCCAAAATTTGATGTCAAAATCTGCTTGCATCCTATACACCAAA
>NW_013668166.1:143977-167367 GCF_000517525.1 Limulus polyphemus
TGAAGCTACGAAATCTATGCATTTTATAAGAAAAATAACTTCTTAACAAATCCCAAATCATTCCTAGTTGATGAAACCATACTTGACTGGTCCAAATACAAAAGCCTAAGAGGAGTTAGAGGACAAACACGCAAACAAACTTCTTTCAAATTAAAGTAGGATACCATCAAGGAAGATAGCACATAAATACTTCACAATACATACAAAAATCCAGAATACTAGTTACACAAAAACATATTACAACAAAGTCTGGGCTTGGAAAAAAAATTCTATCAATTAACAGATCCCAACTTTTTTACCTTTATAAAAAGTACAATTTTCACACAAAATACCATTACAAGCTTTTATCTAAAAAAATACCATTTCTTCTGAGTCAAAAGATATAAATTAAAAAAAACAAACAAGCACACTGAGATCAATGCAGAACACAGAAAATAACGTTTTGAGTTTTAGTTTAATTTCCATACAGTATTATGATTCACTAAAAATTGAAAATGACAGTGTAGCATTATTGTTGACAAAAAATATCCAGCTGATACTGTACTATGCTATAAAACCTACTGTTTAACACACAGTAAACATACTGCTAAACATCATGCAGTTTTAACAAACTACAACTGGAGACAGATGTGTTCATTACTTAACTAATATTTAGGTTACAACACCAGAAAATATGAATCAAAATACTTATGATATTCAAAAGCATAAGGGATCAACAGAACAAAATTTGAATCAGAAAAGAAACTCCGTGTTATTAAGTTCTCATGTTAAAAAATCTCCCAATAGTTCTGGATATTACTTCTTGCACAAACAAACCTAACTGTAGGCCATTCTTATTTTAAAACTACTCTTTCTCTTTCTTTCCTATCACTCACATATCACATATGCAATGTTATTTTGTAATTAATGCCATATTCATAGCAATGTGAAGTGTCTCAGTTTTGGTACAACCAGATTATAACTGGTCAACATGCTTACAATGGTCATTTGCTGTTTACCCCAGACGAAGGAGAAAACCACTTTCTGAAAGCACTTGGGATATTGGGTTCATTTTCTAAATCAAAACACTCAATTATATATTATACACTTACTCATGTTACTGTATTTCCTAAACTGACATACTGAGATTGTATGTTATATATTCTTAAGATGTGGTTGCATGTAATACATTTCTACTATGAGATACTGAGATTTTATCCCATATACTTCCATGATGAGATAGTTAAACGTTAAGTTTCTTCTAAGAGGAGATACTGAGATTGTACATTATACATTTTCTATGATAAGATAGTGAAACTGTATATCATATATATTTCCAACACGAGATACTGAGATTCTTTGTTATATATTTAAATACTAGGTGTATATCTGAAGATATCTATAGTGAACTCAAAGTTCCCTGCGAAATAAAAACTTAACATTCTACGTAAATTATACAACTTCAGATGTTTTACATTTTTTACCATCTAAGTTTTATTAAAACTCTGAAATGACAAGAAACAATTCAATGTATTTATACCATTTTCAATTGACTAGAAATCCATTCAAACATATTATTTCTGGTTCCCTTACCTACAAAATAGTAGGTAGAGCTAATATAACCCCTGTCTGTAATACCAAAGAAAGAGATGCATGCACACTAAAAAATCAAATATATCAGTTTTGTACGTCATTAGTGTTTCAGTTTTAAAATTACTGTTAATATTTTTTTTGTTAGACACATTTAACATCTAAATTTTGTGCAATTTTATACTACCAAATCTCACATGTAAATAATCATGGTATTTAATATGGCAATAATTAATCATGCACATTTATGACCACACTGTGCGTGTGAAAGGAATTTCTATGAACAGATCACAGACTTCATTTTAATTCACTGTGCACAGTAGTGTTAAGGCCAAGCAGTGATTGGAAGTCTGGTGAGTTTTATTAACAACAATGGCTAAATATGCAACAGATCTTCATGCAGAGTTTAGCCTGTGTTTTACCATTTCTGCACAACTCCAGCGTCGTTCTCTGTCTATTCTTCTGTCACCAAACTTGAAGAACGTATAGATAACAGACCAATTGAAAGAAGTGTGGATTTACAGTTTAATTACTATCATGAAATTATTGTAACAGTTTGTCATAAAACAAAAAATTTCTATTTCATAAAATAACACAACCGCAATCTAATCTTTTAATGTTTTTTTTTCTTGATGATGTATTAGTTACAAACATTTCATGTATAATTATTTTATTATTTACTTCGTAGATACTTTACTAAGAACAAAACTTTCAAGTAATAAACATTATTTCAACATGATAAAAAAAATTACAGTAATTTCTCAGTAAGCAATTGTAATAGAATGGTACATTTTTTTAAGAAATACATTCTGATTACATTCTTATTAAAATAATTTATTAACTTTAGCCATTAACTCTTATCTCACCTTGAATAAGAACGAAATTTATTTCCAAGATGTTTAGACTCATAATTTCCCCAAACTTATATAGTTACATCATGAATTACTGATGTAAAAATTGTGGTTACAAATGAAAATGAAGGTAACTGTACAATTTCACAACTCTTCTGAGAACACAGTATAAATGCAGTTATGTTTCACACAACATTATATTTAATTCAAATCTCTTCATAGAAGTGGAATACTTGAGTTTTCTATTAAAGATCAAATTCTTATAATAATTTGCAAACAAAACTGAAAAAATCATAAAATATAATTTATTTTTGTTTAGTTATTTGTGGAATGATGCACATGATGAAAACAAACCCATTCAAAGACAGTATTAAAACTGTTCAGAGATTTTGCCTGATGCTTATTAATTTAACTTCATAAACATTGCTCCAAACATCTCAGGTGCAAAAATGTAAAAGGTTTTTTTGAAGACCAGTAAGGAAACTACACAATGCAATTATCACTTCTGTAATGGTAATATGGAGGTATCTACTTTGATTGTAATAGCACGCTTATGTATGATGTTTTTAATGGTTAGGGTTAGGACACATCTACTAAGTATCCTTTGAAAAAACTTAAGATTCCCTTATATCATTAAAAAATTTCATATAAGTAAACAATTTACTGTTACACTAAACAAACAAATGAGTAACTAAATATTCAAGAACAAAATGTTTTGAGCCATAACTTGGTAAAATAACATAACTCAAGCAAAATGTCTTTATAACAATATAAGAAGTTATTCAAACTTACTGAACATTTTCCAATCCTGTTGTATTTCTTGAAATCTTCCTGAACTTGATAAATGTACAGATAGCTGTCATGGGAACCAGCAGCCAAGAGTTTACCATCTGAAAAAGAATTTTTTAATTCACAGTTAATACAACTTTACTTTTATAAAAGAGGTCACATGGTGTCATTATAAAACAATAACAATGTGTTAAGTTTGGAAATTAAAAATAGTTTTAATATATAAAAATGTGGGAGAGGAAATTGTATTAAACAGAGCACATTCCAAAATTCAACACTGACATTGAGTGTTGATCCATGCTATTCTGAAAGTTAATTTTTGTGATCTTTGTCTTCCAGTATTGTTTCAACATTAGCTCAACACACTCAACAGCCAGATGTATTGAGATTAAAAATTTCAATAACAGCTTCTGTAAGAGATATGGCATTTGTGATAGGTGACTTACAATTTACTGTAAATGTGGATACAGCAATTTTGTTGTTTTAAAATAAAATCACTGCAAAAATACAAAGTTTAAATAGATAAAGAACAGTTGCTCCAAATGTCAATAGATAAAATAAGTTTGTTTCTGCTGAATGTTATGTTTTTTGCAGTGATTTTACTTCATTGCATTTACCTCCCAATGTTGTGTGAATTACAATCCTTCTGAAAACTTTTTTCTTTTACTTGATGTCCATTTTGGAAATGCCAACAATATCAATAAAGCACCCAGATTTACAGCCATAGCTGAACAAAAGTGACGTCATAGTAGCACCAATGCTGACAGTATTGTTGAATTTTTTTTAATGCATCCATACTTTGTACTGGCAAGTTGTGAAGTCTTGTCACAAAATATTTAAAAATTTAGTTTTGTTTGCTTTTAATTTCATGCAAAGATACACGAATGCCTATCTGTGCTACTGTTCCCTAATTTAGCAGTGATAGACTAGAGGGAAAGCAACTATTCAACACCACCCACCATCAACTCCTGAGCTACTTTTTTACCAATGAATAGCAAGATTGGCCATCACATTATAACTCTTCCACAGCTGAAAGGACGAGCACATTTGGTGACAGGGATTCAAGCCCGTAGCCCTCAGATTACAAGTTAAGCGGCCTAACACTAGGCCGTGGCAGGTCTTTTTTTCATTTACTTTCTTTATGAATACAGGAAGTATTTATGGAATTATAAATGAAACAAAATGGTCAAATAAAACATCTCTACATTTTTGTTGTAATAAAACTAACTTCATAACATTTACAAGAAAATATATTTCTCAAACAATATTTAATAATTATATTATCATCATTGTTATAAAAGCTCTTACCAGGTGAGAACTTAATGCAGTCAATTACTTGATTTATATCAGAATTAACAGTGTACACTTGTCTGGTAGCTGCATCCATCGCCACCCATCGTCCATTGACGGTTGCTAGTACGATAATGTTTCCGTCAGGGGAAAAACAGGCAGACTGAACTGGATCCTACAAATTTTATGCATCACTTAGATTGAATAATAAATTATATTTCTTAATATTTACATATGGTTACCATTACAAATTAGGCAAATAAGAAAATCAGTAGGAAGATTTGCTGAGATTTCTTAGAAACTGCTATAATTATAAACCTTATCAAATTACACAGTTGGTCAGTACAAAACCCAACTCAAACCTGCAGATTTACTGATGTTATATTTCCCATATAAAACATGACTCATACAAGTATCTTTACTGATGTTATATTTTCCATATAAGACATGACTCATACATGCATCCTTACTGATGTTATACTTCATATATCAAATATGACTCACACCTTCATCTTTACTGATGTTATAGTTTCTATATAAAACATGACTCATTCCTGCATCTTTATTGATGTTATATTTCCAATATAAAACATGACTGACACATGCATCTTTACTGATGTTATAGTTTCAATATAAAACATGACTCATTCCTGCATCATCAGTAAAGATGCATGTGTCAGTCATGTTTTATATGGAAAGTGTAGCATCAGTAAAGATGCAGGTGTGAGTCATATTTAATATATGAAGTATAACATCAGTAAAGATGCATGTATGAGTCATGTTTTATATTGGAAATATAACATCAGTAAAAACATCAGTAAAGATGCTTGTGTCAGTCATGTTTTATATGGAAAGTGTAGCATCAGTAAAGATGAAGGCGTGAGTCATATTTAATATATGAAGTATAACATCAGTAAAGATGCATGTATGAGTCATGTCTTATATGGAAAATATAACATCAGTAAAGATACATGAATGAGTCATGTTTTATATTGAAACTATAACATAGTTTCAATATAAAACATGACTGACACATGCATCTTTACTGATGTTATATTTCCCATATAAAACATAGGCATCTAGTATTCAACAAAACTCACCCAGTACCATAAACCAGGTTTTCTCAACTCATGACTCACCCAAGTACACACACACTTTTCTGAGACCCATACTCAAGTGTAAAAATGAATTACTGATCTAATAAATTTCAGTAAAGTCTGGTAGTGCTCTTATATTTAGTGTTTTTGTTATATTTATTCAAAAACATTTTAGGACCATTACTTTCTAAAATACAAGTATGTTTATGTTTTACTATATTTTGTTCTGCAACTCATCCTAATGCCTGTTGCAACTCATTAGTGAATCATGAGATAAAAGTTTGGGAACTGCTGCATTTATTGACATTATGTATCCTACATAAAATGTAGTTACCTGGTACTAAACACAGTTAACTCTCTATCTTTACTTTACACTTCCCATATAAAATGTAGTTATCTGGTAATAAACACAACTCACTCCCACATCTTTGTTGACATTATGTTTTTCATATAAAATGTAGTTATCTAGTAATAAACACAACTTACTCCCACATCTTTGTTGACATTATGTTTTTCATATAAAATGTAGTTATCTGGTAATAAACACAACTTACTCCTACATCTTTGTTGACATTATGTTTTTCATATAAAATGTAGTTATCTGGTAATAAACACAACTTACTCCTACATCTTTGTTGACATTATGTTTTTCATATAAAATGTAGTTATCTAGTAATAAACACAACTTACCCCTACATCTTTACTCCACACTACAGAATGAGGACATACTATCCCAAAGATGCACACTACCATCATAACCACCACTTAGAAACTGGTTTTGTATCGGGTGGATAGCAAGTCCCCACAACTCTTCTGTTTGACCCTATAATTATAATATGAATTCAGTACTTCAATTCAACACTCATGCCACAGCTATACTTACAATGTATTGTAAAAATAAAACATACTCTACTCTTATTACTTTTACTACCACTACTTTTATTAATAAATAACACATCCACTACACTACTTTTACTAATAATACTACCATTACATTTACTAATAACACATCCACTACCACTACTACAAACAGAAGATCTCAACTGCAAGATCATCACATTTTTAGGACATATACATTCAAACTAAGCTTTCCATGTCAGCCACATTTTTCTCAATTTTTTCTTTATTTTTAAGAAACAAAGACTGGTTCATTTCATCTGGTGAAGTGAAGTTATCTCTAAATATTGTGCAATTGAATATTCAGATCTATGCAGATGGAAAATTGATTTGTTGTAATATAAAGATTTTGTTAAATTATAAATTGTAAATTCAGGCTGAAAATCTTGCTGCATTACGGTTACATAAGGTTATTATTGTGTCTCATTCCACAAGGTTTGCTACAAATAACAATGGTGGCTTCCATGCACGAGAAAGCTGAAAAGCTCAAGTTAAAACAACAAAAATGTAGATACTTTAAAGAAAAAGATTGATACATTTTATGTGGCAGAATTTGTAACCTCTAAAGACTGCATTAATCATCACTGAAGTGATATGCAGATGAAGAAATGTTTTGTAACTATAGTGCTAAAACAACAGAATTTATGACAAAAAAAAACTCAATCAACAGAAAGCTGAACGTAAAAAAATATGTTTTGAAAAAAAAGAAAAATTACTGCAGAAAAGCTTGATATCAATTTTGTGACAGAAACAATTCCTTCTGTGGAAGGAGAACAGATACAATCTTGCAATGAACACTGTACCGTTTAATGTTCATTGGAGTGTGAAATTTGTCTTATATCTAGGCCTTAATTAATGGCACTAAAATAGTTAGTTAACATATGATTATGAGAGCTAATGCTACAGTCTACATAATATATTCATGACTGATTATTTTGTACAGTTCTTTTTGAACAATATGTGAAGAGTATATGAAGTTATCTCCAGTAATATAAGTACACTACATGGGCAAATGGACTTTTTATTTTCCACAAGTATAAAATTGTATAATAATATCATTACGTCTAGTTCTTACTTAGAAAATTAGGTTAATTTATATTGTTGTATGCTATATTCCGTTATTGTCTAAAGTAGTCTGATTTACCTGTACAACAGTGGAGAAGTTCAAAGCCATGGTTCCTTGCAGTATGCAGTTTTTTGTTGTCCCAACTAGCAACATGCTTCCTTTTCCCTGGGTGAGAGTTCTAATACCTCCTGATGTATCTGGTAACTGACAGAAGTGATGAAATAATTGTAAATACATATTTTGAGACAAAAGCAATATCAACAATTTCATTTAGAAGCTATACTGTTAAAAGATTTGCAAAATCTGACAATTATTTCACATCTGAAGAACAATTTTGAAATTCTGCTTACAACTTTTGAAACACAAGGCTTTTTTACAAATCTAAAAATATCCTAGCAATGTTTCAAACAAATGTCAGCAAATTGGATAATCTTTATATAATAATGTACTAATATAATAACGAGATGCTTCAAACCATTGCTCCCCTTCCAGTTCTTGTACAAGAATCATCCCATTCCACAATTCGCCTGTCTTTTCCACCTCCACTTACAAACGTTCCATCCTTCATTACACACACAGAAAACACTGGTCCTTCATGAGCACCATACAGAGTACGTGTTGGTCGATTACTTCCTAAACAAGTTAAGACTTATTGTCGCTAATGGGTTTTAATTCAATTTCTTCACAATTTTTACATTATCAATTAACATCAGTCAAATACTAGTGAAACCACAATAAGTTCAAATATTAGTTTCACATCACATTAAACATCCAACAAAGTCAACCTTAATCCAGAAAAAGATCAATAACTGTTTCATTTCTTTTAGCACACAAATTTTATGTGACTCAAATGTAACTGAATGTTTTACACAAATACAATACGTATTATCCTGTTGCTAGATTTGAACCTTTCAGAGAAATAAAAAGAATGTGGAAAATATTTCAAATTATAAAATCAAGAAAGTACAGAAGAAACTCTAATTCTTGGATTCTGTGATGAGGACTTTATTATGTTGCAAAGGCCAAAGTGATGTCTAACTCTTACACTCTATGTGGATGTATTTTCTGTATTCATGGCAAAGCTACTAAGACTATCTGCCACTGTTCCCAATTCTGAACTACTGACCAGATGGAAGCCACCCAGTCTACAGCACCCTACCATCCACCATATAAGCTAAGGGATTGACTAACTCTTATTATGCACCCACAATTTAGAGTGTGGGGAATATTTTCTAATGAAATCTAGAGCTCCACAACAGGGTTAGCTTGTGCCCAGATATATGCAACCCCCCCCCAAAAAAAACAAAGAACTCCAAATACAGCAATTTATTTTGTTTATAAAAAAAATTCTTAGACTAGCAGGTAGTGCCAAACAACATCTGACAGAAAACTTTCTTAGGTTTTGTACAGTCCATGCACACTGTTGAAAATTATAATTTTTTCTATTATTGCAACATGTTTATGTCAGTATTAAGCCTTCCAACAAAAACCATTTTTCTAGAATTTTTGTATTAAAATCTAAACATCAAAAATAAAAACTTATTGTACCAAAAAGATATCCTCAAAAAATCAAACCTTAGACATTAAAAATTAAATTGAGAGAAGTACAAAAAAAACAAACCAAGCATGATTTATATACTGGTTCATCTAAAACTTGTGAAACCGCAGAAACTAACCTCTGGACCACACAATGACATTGCCATTAGAATCTCCAGTCAGTAGATCACCAACATCCGTGAATGCCATGCAGAGTACATATTTGGGCTTGTCTTGTTTCTGCAATACAAAAACAAATAAATTTTTGTTTTAGTATTGCTTTTCAGTGAACATGAAATTTTGAGGACTTGTATACATTGTACATAGATGGACAAACCACTCAGAGGGTCAGTTAAGAGTCTCATCTCTCACACTATTAACAGAATCTCATGGATTTTACTCCCCCCCCACATATTAGATGATTTCTCACAGACATGAGAACCTAAAGTAAGAAAGTAATTGAACTCCAGCCACATTAGTCTTATTCAAATGGCAGAATATTATAATAGGATGTTAAAAGTAAAAGTAAGAAGAATTTTCTACACTTTTGGAATGTGAATTTTTGTTTTAATGGTCACAAGTTTCAGTGTGTGTTAGTAAAAAATGCTAGCTTACCCAAGTTAACACATAAATGAGAGGGAGTTAAGTTTTCAGAGTTACTATTAAAAAAAAAAAAGGCCAACTATCTATCTTTACTGATAAAAACTATTTTTACAGTCACTTGTTCACTTATGTTACATTTTTATTTTACCAAGTATATTTAACTAGTTGTTTAATTTCCTAGTTCTATTTGTTCATATTATAAATTTAAAGGAGTGCAATTATCATGAATCAAAAGCTTCATCATGTAGCAGTAACATTTGAGTGCTACTGTTTATGCAAGTTAGTTAGTTCAATGAATACAATGCTATTTTCTTGAAGAGAACATAACTTAAGTCATGAAATCACATGAAGTAACAGTGACTGAAAACTCTCATTAGTTCTAAATTCCAATAACCAGAATAGTATGGTCGGCTAATCAATCAAACTGTTATCATGAAGTATTTCCACCAAATTGGTTTGTATTTTTTTACTAAATTTAGCATAAAGCTACTCAAGGCTACCTGTGTAGCCATCCCTAATTTTGAATTGATAGATTATAAGGAAGGTGGCTGTTTAACTCCACCAACTCTTGGGCTACCCTTTACCAATAAAAAGTGAGATGGTCCTTTACTTCATAACACTACCATGGCTGAAAGAGCGAGTATGTTCAGCAATGAATTTGGGTGCTATGACCTGCAAGTTGCTAGTCAAGCACCCTAACACAAAAACTTTATAATCAAATGTTTTATTATCAAATACATATCACCCACAAGCAGCAACAGATAACAGACATTTCTTCAAATTCAGAACACTTGAGGCAATGAAAATCTCTTTTCAAAAGCAACAAACATCAGTGAGTGCAATGAACTATAAAATGATTTATCTGAAACTGTGTTAAGTTCAAAATCATACTCTTAGGAGTAAAAGCTTAAAATTTTTAGTGACCAAGTTGTAGAGTTAAAGACAATTAATACTGTTTATTACTCATTAACATTTCCTCAAAGTTGGATTAGTATTAAACATGTAATTTCATTGTTTACCTCTGGTTCAGAGATCAGAGAAAACCTACCTCCTCAAAAACAGAAATAAAGAAAAATACTTGAATAAAAGTTGTAGACGGATATTTCCACTGTTCTCATAAAATTTATGTCTGAAGTAACTTGGATTTTCCAATTTTTAATTAATAGCTACACATAATACACTTGTTTTAAATAAAACACAACTATATTATTTTATAAATTTTACGATTTGAATGTAAACATCAAAACCAAATACCCCCCCCCCCCAAATTAATAAAAATTAATTATTTTTCAAAAACATGAAGAAATAACCTCAAAAAGTCCTAGTTTCTTGGCTAGGGTTCCACATTCTAGGCTCCAGAAATGGATATGACCTTTTCCTAATGTAATTAATGTGCAACGGTCCATTGGGTGAAACTCTGCAGCCAACACTGTGTCGGATGAACTCTGGTAATAAATGGAAGAAAAAACTTTAAATTCTCTTAAAACAACCAGTTATTTATGTTTCTTAGAGAAGTAACTCCTATAAAATATGCAACATCTTTAATCATCCTGATCATATGTGTTTGAAAAGTCAAACATGTAAGATGAGTATTATTTTATAACATTACCTTGGTTTCAGTGATCTTGTGGCCTTTTTCCCCTTTATGCCATTCCCAAACTGATATTGTGTGTTCAGGTGAACCATCTACAGCACACAAGAGAGAACCACCATCCTTGAAAAATAAAAAAATAAGAGAAAATGTATGTTTTCAACCATCACTATACATATTTTTTATTCAGTCTGTAATATTTGTCTTGGAATAGAAATTTCCCTTATAAAATAGTTTCATACAATGTTATTTAAAGTCACAGAATTTAAATTTGAAGAAAGGTATCACAACTGAAATTTTTTTTGTACTCTTATACAAAAAGTTTATTTTCCTGATCCATTCCAAAAGCTTTGAAACACAAGTTCTTCACATTTGATGAATGCCATCACGCAGATGACTAAAAAAGCTTGTAAAACGAGTTTTGTGAAGGCTAGTTAGAGCTCCCATCAAGTCTGTCATGATGCTTGCTCTTTTGGGCACACTACTTGTCCTTTTATTCTTACCAAGGAAAATAAATAGAACCTGTTATTATTTTTCATGTCATTGACTATGAAACCAGTTGCTATTCGTATACACAGATAACTTCATGTGACCCTGTTGGCTACTATGACCCCAATACTTTAATTGGCCTACAAAAGCAATGTTATACACACAGTAATACATCATTTTTTAACTATATTGTTAGATACAGATATCAAATATTTGTAATCAAACATCTAAGTCAATGTTTCAAAGTTTAAATTAAAAATTAGATAGTAATTATTAGCGAATTCAGACTAGCAACGAGGGTTTTTTAGGAATTTTGATCATGACAAATTGCATTTAATAAAAACTACTTTCTGCATGACACAAGGTCAAAAGGACTGCTATACTAATCAGAGTTTGTCATAGTACAGTGGCACACTGTGGACATGTCTCAGTTTAGTCAGCAAAACTGTTTTGTTGATAGAAAAAACAGTACAATTCAGAAAATACAAATTAACTTTTATTGTCCAATTTTGTAAACAAGGAATCAAGATACAGCATCATTTCACTAACAGCCCCCATTGAGGCAGGGGCTGTTTACAGTCCTTATGCATTTTTTTAAATATGAAGGACTGTTGTTGTTTAGTTCCTTATATATAAACACATTGAAAAATGATTTGACATATTAAACAATAACATATCTAGCAGTTTAAAAAATACACTTACAGCTTTGGAAAATGCAACACAACAAACAGACCGTTCAAACTCTCCAACACCTATCACGTGTAGGGTGTTGAGACTAACAGAATCCCAAACTCTAATATGAGGCTGAAAATGAATAAATGAAATGTATCACTAAAAGGTAAAAAAAAAAAGAGTATTTATATTTAATCAGTTGGTTTAAGATTGTAAATTTAAACTTTTTAACATATGTGTAGTATGCACTTGTTTAATGCTTTTAGTTTTGTCCAATTTAGACACGCCCACAGCAGCCAATATTAGTAATTTTTTTGTTGTTAAATCACAATTTTGCTTTCCTTAAAGTTCTTAATAAACTTAAATCATTTACTCACATCTTTAATCATCTTAAAACTTAAAAAAAACATCTCTTTGTGTTATAAATTTTTAAACACTTTGTCACATATAAAAACGTATATGTGGCAAATAAAGTTCCATTGCATCATTTCATTTATACTTTTCAAATTCAACATTAAATATTTTAAAGTCTACACTATATTCTATTCAATAAACTCTTTACAACATGAAATTAGATTTTACTAAAATAATGTTGTGTGTTTGATGCTTTGATATTAATTAAATAAGTAGCTGCATATAAAGCACAAGAGCAAAACAAATAAGCAAATCACTTTACCCGTTCCACAATTCTTGGCTGAACATGAAAAAAAAAATTCATACTTGTTACCAACAAAGAAACAACATGAACAAGCATAACAAAATCAAATGAAACCTAGTGCTTTAAATAGTACAATACCATATTATCACTGCAAATGGAATGCATTATGGTTCTCTACCTTGAGATTTTCTTCTTCTGAAGCATATTTTAGCTGTTTATAGAAACAATAAAGGTCTTAACAGTAACACAGTTTATTATCTTTTTTACAATTAGAAAAAAAGGAACAGCAAAGTGCTTACTAATATTTAGCTACATGATTTTAGCAATTTTATTAGGATTAATGTTGGAAAGAAACTCTTACTTTGATTTAATTTTCAGAATTTTTTTTAAAAGGGAAACTTATTAATAAAATGTATCTTTTAATGATATATAAACCCAAAATTTGATTATGTTAAGGTTTAATACATACATATACACAGACAAGCAAGTGTCATGTTTAAAAATCAAACAATATACAACACATACACAATAATATTTTTCTTATTATAATGAAAAAAGTACAATATTTTCAACTATTTTGTGACATTTACACATACCAGCTTACCTTTACATCACACTACTTATCACAAGTGTTTGTAAAAACTCATTTTTCAAACATGCATTCTTTTAAATAACATTAGAAAAGTATACTGTCAATGTTTTTCATATTAGAACAATTAATTATAACGATTAAAATTTTATTCCAAAATATTGAGCATCGTAACTTTAACTAACACTAACTTACCCTTCTTTCCCTTCGGTTAACACCTGCTACCTGACCAGAAGCAAGGACGAGTTTGTTTGGATGAACTGCCAAGCTATAAAACATCACAGTAAAAACATAAAAAGAGCATAAAACCTAAGATATTTCTAGTTGTTGTTGTTTTTTTTACTCCATTACATGAAAAGATCAGTATAATCACAAAACAGAAATACCAACCACATATTTAGGCTTTAGAAAATACTATGAATTACAAAACACACATAGTAACCAATGTTAGTTTAAGAGAATACTTTATATATCATATTTTGAAAATACACTTAGTTTTATCATAAACACAGCCATACATCATAAAATCCTTAATGGAGATCCTGACATATGATCATTTTCAACCAAAACTTCCTATACAACATCACCAAGCATTTCATAGAAAAAACAAAACAATAATGCACAAGTTAATTTTTTACTGGCACTACACACTGTGCAAAGAACAAGCAACTTGCCCAGTTTAGCAGTGTTGACAAAGTTAATTAACAAAGTATTTCAATCATTCATGACATCACAAATTAGATAATTAATCAAAAGTATTAACTTCCAAATATCTTAATTGCAACAGTTCCAATACATCAAATTGTGCACATTAAAGTATAAATGAAGCATCTCATGTAAATACTTTAATATTTCTTTAAACCTTATTTACATAAAACAACAGGTTATAAACAGTGTAGTTCCTGTGTTAGGACTAATTGAACATGTTAAAAAACAGGAAATGTACAAGACAAAAACCTACAAAACAATCAGACTATAAATTCATCATTATTGTATATGTAAAAAGGTTAAAATAGTTTTATACTACGTGATCTCTGTTAGGGACTTCCACCTACCACCAGCTAACTGAATTGATTTAGACACATTAAAAGCATTCTGAAATCTACTTTATATACATATCTACTAGTTATAAAGATTATTTTGCATCATTAGTTTTAAGAACTTAAGAATAATCTAGTCTTCTAAGCTTGCCCAACATTGGGGGGTTATCATTGAACTTATAGCTGAAAATATTGAAAACTACGATGGCACCCAAGTGATGATGAATGGATTCTTATCATTACAAGTTTTTGATTTTTTGTGAACTTTATTATGATATTACACACTATTAATTAGTCCATTATATAAAGTTGGTTAATTATTTGGTTCTGAGTTATAGTAGTTAGCTTGTTTTATCAGAAGTTATTGATAATCACCACTTCACATCATCGGTGTGCCCTAAATAATGGCGCTGAGTCTGTTCATCCACATTGTACAGAACAACAACGGCAGCTATAAAATAAACCATCTCTCCTGTAGGCAGTAAGTGAAGGTTGGATCGACAATCCCTTCCCCTGTAACCATAACTGTGCTCCGTGGGTCAAGGTAATTATAACAGTTCATCAGATATACTACAAGTATGGTCATAATAACTCATATGCTAAAAAAGGTCACAGATAAAGTTACTTATAACAGTTTATGAGAACTTATCTGTGAGGAGCAAGGGGTTAGCCAACAAAAGTACTTCCAACACATTATCTTTAGTTTACGTACAGAAAATAAAATGATTGAAGTTTACAATATTATCCTTTGATGAAAAAACAAATAGTACTGAACTTGTCACAATCAGGAAAGTGTGAGCGTGAGTTTGGTACATAAAAAAAAAGAAACACCATTTGTTGATTTAATACTTGATACAGGCATTAAAGTATGTGTGTGTGTAAGTATGATAACACTGGGCTTATACGTATGTTCTGACACAAGTGGAATGCACTTTACCTGAATATAAATAAACCTGTTTTATATACTGTTTGTACTCATCCATTACTTACACAGGATGTTACCTTTCAATCACTTGGAACTCTGCTCTACTTTACAATGTCACAATTTATCAAAGTATCACTTGGTACTGTGCTATACTTTACAATGTCACAATTTATCAAGGTATCACTTGGTACTCTGCTCTACTTTACAATGTCACAATTTATCAAGGTATCACTTGGTACTCTGTTCTACTTTACAATGTCACAATTTATCAAGGTATCACTTGGTACTCTGCTATACTTTACAATGTCACAATTTATCAAGGTATCACTTGGTACTCTGCTCTACTTTACAATGTCACAATTATCAAGGTAACACTTGGTACTCTGCTATACTTTACAATGTCACAATTATCAAGGTATCACTTGGTACTCTGCTATACTTTACAATGTCATAATTATTAAGGTATCACTTGGTACTCTGCTATACTTTACAATGTCATAATTATTAAGGTATAATGTGCAACTATTATAATTACTAAATCTACTTTCTCATAGTTTCTCTCAACTAAGTACATCTAAACAATTAGCATGATATTAATAGACAGGTTGTTCAATTCTTGTTATAAAGCATTACATCATGAGACAGGTTTGTTGCTAATTGTCAGACAGTACTACATCAGTATACAGTTTCATCACTATTTGTCATAAAGCATTAAATCAGTAGACAGGTTTGTTATTGCTTGTCACATAGTATTACATCAGTATACAGTTTCATCACTATTTGTCATAAAGCATTAAATCTGTAGACAGATTTGTTATTGCTTGTCATATAGTATAACATCAATAGAGAAGTTCACTAATGTTTGTCATAAAGCATTAACTCAGTAGACAGGTTTGTTATTGCTTGTCACATAGTATTACATCAATATAAAAGTTCACTAATGTTTGTCATAAAGCATTAACTCAGTAGACAGGTTCATCAATATTTTTCACAAAGCATTATGTTAGTAAACAAGTTCCCTACTGCTTGTTATAGAGCATTAAATCAGCAGACAGGCTCAACATTACTCATTGTAAAACATTACATCAATTGAGAGATGTATTACTGCTTGCCACATAGCACTAAATTAGTGGACCAGTTCGTTGCTGTTTGTCATAAAGTATTCCCTCAGTAGACAGGTTCATAGATGCTTGTCATAACACATTAGATTAGTAAAAGGTTTCTTACAGCTTGTAAGAAATCATTACATCCACAGAAAAATTCATCATTTGTAACAAATATTAGTTATTAAATCTTCAACTTCTGATTCAAATACTCACAGAGTAATATATCAAAGTACAAGCTCATAAAATACTTAGTGTGGCAAAATCTAACAAACACAAACACTAATCACTACACTAAATGTCTGATTCCTTGTAAGAAAACATGTTCCTACAAATAGTTTTTTTTGTCATTTCAACACAATTGAGCTTGAGCAACTCACTGTTCCTGTTCAAATTCCAAGTTACCAATTTCTTTTTCTACCATTTGTTATTAGTTATGAGTTTATTACAACCATTCAGTGTGACAAACATAGTTTCAATTCACTCAGTCAGCTCCAACTACATATCTGTGGTACTGATAATAATTTACAAACAAGAATCTGCAGTATTACCAACACAATAATATTAAACTGAATTCACTAAACAATCTTTTGAATAAAACAGTATTTTTTTTTCTCGAAGCAGCTTTTATCATGTTATTATATATAAAAATGTTAGTCAAGGTTCTATAGCTGCTAATATACTAACAACATACTGAAAATTATTTATAATTGCATTTAAACATTTCAATATAGATATTTTGGGAGCAGAGCCAATAGATAAAAAAGGAGAAGGAAACTAAATGCGTTAATATCAAAAGGATACACCCACTCTAAACATAGTCGTTGTAATGGGGCATTGTTCACTTTACTTGGAGTGTAATTCTCTAGGTGTTGAGACGGGATGTGCATTACAACTGGCCGCCCTCGCAAATACATTTTTAGTATTCCTTCCTCTGTAACCACATAAAAGTTTTAAGCACCAAAAATACAAAAAATGCAGCTATACCATCATAAAATCTGAAAATAAAAAGAAATGGTTAAAATGACAAAATGAAGAAAAAAAAAGAATTATTTGGTTGTTCTTTCAGTCAGATAACTTCCTCTGAGACCTGAAAATTGTTTGATCACAACAATTACCACATAACACTTCATCCTTTGCATCGATTTTAACCATTTATTTTTATTTTTAGAAAGCTTTAAGCATTTCAGTACAAACAGTAATCCAGCTCAAAAACTTAAAACTCTGTTAGAAATGAAAGGTGATAAATAAATGATAGACAGATCATATTAAGAAGCTCTTCTTTAGATATTAGGCATTACAGTGAACTGAAATTTTTTAAATGAAAAACGGAGTAGTTTTGAATTTTATCACCTACATTAATAAAAAATTTACCCAGACAAAAAAAAAAATCTTAAAACTAAAACAGCTTTATAATTACATACAACAAACTTCTGAAATAATATTTTAACTTTACACTATCAACTCAAATTTTGTTTTTTCCTGTTGTAACTGGCTAGTGGTACAAAAACTATTAGAGAATAAATTAATTTTACTAAAATAAAGTAAATGACTTAATTAAAAAAATTATCTTCTGTAAAAATAAGTTTTTTACATCATCTGAATCACATAAACTGTGAAAACCAATGTATGAAACTTACCAGAATTTAGGCTAATTTCTTTTGTGCTGAAAAATAAAATATAATAATGATTAATTGCTATTTTGTGTGGATACTGAATAGTAATTTATAGTATATCTTACAATTTTACTTCTGCCTAATAACAAGTACATTCTAATACTTTTAAAATATATCTTATAATATTAGTTTCCTCTGATTTAATAAAATAACAGGACTTAGAAATACATGACTATGTAGTCATCAACTGTAGATTGTAATTAACTATTTATTACTTTTTAAATCATAAAAACATCCATGATGAACATACTTGATGAAAAAATAATTCTTTAAACCTTAGATTTAAAACAGATTAAAATACTAACTGAAAAAGGTAGGTAAAGTTAAAGATTATTTTAAACTTATTTAGATGCAGTATCCACATGTAGCTAACAGTCATAACAATACAATATTAATGAAAGTATCTAACACATGAAGGAGCTATATCAGTTATTGTGAGTTAGGATCGATTACATTACTATTAAGCTATATTCATAAATCTCTAAAAGTTACATAGAGAAAACTTTTAGCATTGATTTGCACCTATTTGTTCTACAAATAAAGAAAGTGGATATTTTAATGAAACCCTGATATAATGAGCCAAAGTACATGGTAAAAATCAAGGAATCTATAGAATAGAGAGGAAAAAAAATTTAAGCTCTTAGCTTTATTTTTCTCCTATGCCTATAATAATCCACAGATAAAAATGAAATATCTCGAGGTTTTACACTACAAATAAGAAAAATCTCTCTTTAGGCTGATGAAACAGTACATAACAATACATATACTGATTACTATAACAGTAAATCATATACTCTGATGCTATAGGATGACAACGGCATACTTATTAAAAAAAATTAAAAACCACACATTTTCTGGAACTATCGAACAAAATTACTAATGTATATATATACTAAAGCATCTACATTATAAAGGTGAATTTTTCTCTTGTACACACAATAAAATCTTACCCAATAAACTACTGTGCAGATATTTATTTTAAGAACTAAGTTATAGTACATCTGGATGAAAAAAAAAGGTTATTTGCTAAAAAATCATCAATTACATGAAACTTTAGAGATGAAATTAAAACAATTAGCACTGGGTTTAAAATATGTCAACTAAAGTATTACAATTATAAATACCATGGGGATATTTGTGTTCACAAGTTTAATATTTAACTTTCACCTTACTTATGGAGTTTCAATTCTTGCAGCTAGCATATGACAAAATTTACATTTTAAAAAGCTTTAAAATTTTTTAAAGAAATTACACTTAATTATAATACATGCAATTATAAATTATCACATAATCTGATTAATTTCTTCAATTATTTAAGCAATAATTATACAAAAAATAAGCTTAGTTGCGAGTCTTTTTTATGACAACTTCATGCTATTTATCTGCAAAGTGTGTGTTAAATTTATCTTGAACACTAGAGTAACAAATGTTATTACACAGCAAGGCTTATCACCACCACCACAACAGGAACACAACGATGTTTTAAAGCAAGTTAAACTTTGGCTTCAAAAATCTCTTACTAACACTGAGTTACAGTACCACCACCAACAGTCTAGAATTATGAACAAAATTTTAAAAAAAGTTCAGCTATGGCACCAGCATAAAAAAAAAGGCAATCATGAACACAAAGCATTTTCACAGTAAACATAAGTGAAACTTTACAAGTAACACTACCTGCAATAATGCTTGTAGACCAGCAATGGTAAGTAACACATTTTTTACTAACAAAATTCCCATTAGCACAAACCCAAAACAAGTATTTCAAGTCATGTATTCTAAAACATTTGATTACAGCCACAGAAGTTATTAAATGTTGTAGACCACCACACTGCAAGTTAAAGCAAATTTCAGCCTAATTATTTAATAATGCTAGTTGTAATATAGTCACATACATTTGTTAGTTATATGAGACCACCACCACCACCACCATGAACACAAAATGAATTATATATTGCTAAAGCATTCACCATCTATAAAGTTTATTGACAACAGTATACCACCATCAACACCAACTTTCACAAAATACTCCTAAGGTAATAGATTTTGTTACTTTAGCTTCACTGCCACCATTATTATACATATATTCTAGAAACAAGCCTGAAATATTAGACTCAACACTGCCAGAAAGTTTACTAACCAACAAAGATCACCACCACCATTATTATACATATATTCTAGAAACAAGCCTGAAATATTAGCCTCAACACTGCTAGAAAGTTTACTAACCAACCAAGATCACCACCACCATTAATACACATATATTCTAGAAACAAGCCTGAAATATTAGCCTCAGCACTGCTAGAAAGTTTGCTAACCAACAAAGATCACCACCACCATTAATACACAAATATTCTAGAAGCAAGCCTGAAATATTAGCCTCAGCACTGCTAGAAAGTTTACTAACCAACCAAGATCACCACCACCATTAACACACATATATTCTAGAAACAAGCCTCAAATATTAGATTCAACACTGCTAGAAAGCTTGCTAACCAACAAAGATCACCACCACCATTAACACACATATATTCTAGAAACAAGCCTGAAATATTAGACTCAGCACTGCCAGGAAGCTTGCTAACCAACAACAATCACCACCACCATTAATACACATATATTCTAGATACAAGCATCAAATATTAGATTCAACACTGCTAGAAAGCTTGCTAACCAACAAAGATCACCACCACCATTAATACATATATATATATTCTAGAAACAAGCCTGAAATATTAGACTCAACACTGCTAGAAAGCTTGCTAACCAACAAAGATCACCACTACCATAAACTGAAATACCACTGTTTTGAACAGCAGTCAACATTACCCGTGCTTGGGCAGCAAAACAGATGGTGTTTGGACATGCAGATTTAAGAGAGATCCTGTGGTCACATGTCTAGGAAGGAAAAAAGTACAGTGTTCTTTCACAAAATTATTTTGTCATGCATATACAGCATGCTATTACATAATAAGATTCTATTTATCCATTTACATTTTTTTTTATTCACTCAAAAAAAAACTATTACACATGCATCTTCAATAACTTTTGACTGTCAATGATAATATGTTGCTTACAGTTTCCTAGGGATTTTAAACATCAAGACTTTAACATACTGTATATAAATTACATGTTAGTTAGATAGCTTTGATCAAAATATGGTTGAACTTTGATATATTTATAAAGTGAAACATTTTAAACATTCGTTGAATTTAATGAATAAAAGAAATGTAATTTCTGAAATTATATCATCAGAATGTGCTACTTGATGTATCAAAATTGTTTCTTCTTAATATAATTTGTACTTCAACAGTTTGTGAGTTGACCCCAAGAATAAAATTTGCAAAAATAAAAGTAGAAAATGTGAATATTGGCTCACAGTTTGCACTTCAAAAGTCTTTCTATTTTAAACAAGGACACTTCAATAACTGTAACATAACCATATTATACTGCAAATACCAGCAACAAACACTCAAATTAACCCTGAGAGTTTAAGTCAAAAAAAAAAACTTTATATACTTTGAACGAGATCCAACTGGTGAACCAATCTCCTGACTTCCTGATAACCTTTTCATGGCCAAAAGGTTAGAAGTGGATGCTGAATAACTGCGACTAGGAGAGGGTGTATGTCGTGGAGATGGTGTTGGTCTAATAGAATTCTGGGAGGGAGCTGGGGAAGAGCTAGGAGAAATGGAGTTTGAACTCTGTCCTCCTTCACTCTGCAAAGAGCTTGTGGAGCCTGCAGGATAATGTGACAGTCTTTTTGGTGTGTACAATGTTCGAATGAGGTTTTTCTCTTCTGTGTTTGCTGAGGAATGGTGATTAGATTTTGGATCTGATAATTTTGCTCCATGGTTTCTAATATCAGTGGTTGATGGTGATCGTTGCCTATTATTTCCTTGTTGAAGGGAAAGTGCATGCTGGGAACTCTCTGTCCTATTTCCATCAAGCATTTCATGTACATTGCTGGCAGGAGTTCTGTAACTAGGGCGTGATGAGGAAATTACCTTTTTGGGAGTGGAGATGCTATTGTTTGTAATGACAACAGCTACAAAGGGGAGAAAGATATTCTGTTGTTAATATATAAAAACATTTATATTTCCTTTCTTGTTTATATTTAATAATCAGACATATTTCAGAATACCACAAATACATCTAACTTAACCTGGTGGATACTTAACAGTAAAACCTACTCTAGTGATACAGAACAAAGTACTAATGTATTTCTGGGAAAAAAGCACATAACAACAACATAAGTACTGGTATAATCATATAACAATTGATAAAGTCAACAAATTTTCCATGTTGCAGTATTTTCTAACTCTCAAAAACTTGTATTATGCACAAACAAAGGGATAATAGTTTAAAACAATGGGTAATTATTCTTATTTTACTTATATTATTGTTGCATGTTAATACATCAGGCTATATTCTTAAGATTTCACAAAGTTGAATAGCACTGAGTAGTATTTATACATATATATAAACATTATTCAGTCTCAGTGTAAATATAATACTTTATTTGTCCCAAAATTATTCCACTAATTAATGAGTTGAATTTTATTAAAGGGGTTAATTTTGAATTTTTTTACACTTTATCCAATAAAAATGAACTGAAGGCATTATAATTTATACATAACCAAACACAAGCATCAAAATACATCAAGTTCATTTAAATTTATCAAAGAAATATAGCACATTAAGTAAGCTTGTACTTCCTAGCATATGTAAAGTGTCAATTATTATGTATATTCACTATTCCTATACAATCTACACATCCTTCAGTAGGTCTGTGATATTTCCTGATTGGCTTAAGGCTATGCCAATCAGTGATTGCCTTACCGGCCTATGCTGATCTGACTCATTTTATAAGCTATACTGTTTCCTATAGATCATTTTCCAGATGGTTCTGCTATGATTAGTGTCCAGGGAAAGCTTCAGCAGATATTTCC
>NW_013668166.1:168027-171257 GCF_000517525.1 Limulus polyphemus
TATAATAGAAATAAAAGCAATTCATTCTGATACCCACAGAAAAACATTAGTAATTCAATCATTCTAATAACCATATAAAAACATTAATAATTCAATCATTCTGATAACCATATAAATACATTAATAATTCAATCATTCTGATAACCATATAAATACATTAATAATTCAATCATTCTGATAACCATATAAATACATTAATAATTCAATCATTCTGATAACCATATAAATACATTAATAATTCAATTATTCTGATAACCAAATAAATATATAATTAAATTTATCTGTTACATTTACATTTGTACTTTCATGTGGACAATATGGAATATTCATAGCAACCACACAAATAGTTTAACCAGCAATACATTTCCTGTTAAAAACACTCCAGTAATTAACATGTTTTATGTACAGCTGACATTTTCTACTCTATTGCAATGTTCAGGATATTACAGATGGAGCAATTAGTGCAGCTAAAATATACATGACTGATTCTTCATTCAGTATATATAAAACAATGTTTGCTGTCCTATAAACTCAGTTTGTAGCAATGCCCTTTCTTTTAAAAATGAGTGTCATACCAGTTGAACAGACAGATCAAACTATTTTTGATTCTCAGAGCAAACATTTTTAGTTCTGTAAATTATCAGTGACAAGAAAGTACTATGAATTTCAAGTCTAAATATCACTCTCTATAGACATTTTATCTCTCAGAAGCTTGGTACAGGGGTTGAATAGCAACCCTCTCCCCTCAAAGCTTAAGTTTCATAAAAACAGAAGTGTAATATCTATAGGATTGGCAAAAGTATGAATGTATTATAACTATCATAGAATTAATGATCCTGAGACTCAAAAGACAGAGCTAAGCATTCCTTAAGTATGCACTGGTTGATTTCTTTTTTTAGTACTTGTAAATGTAACTACAGCCATTACTCTAATAACCCAATATCTGTTAATCTTCATTTCCTGGTAAGATGACATGTTCTGAATACACTACAATAGGCTCTCAACAGTTCATGACAGTGAAAGCCATTAATCTTCTAGGTTTATCAATGTCAATCATTCACTCAATGTGTCTTTATACAGAACCCATGTACACTATACAAAAATGGTGAACTAGCTAACACTGAGTAAACAATAAGCAATAGTATACTGTACACACTTAATATTCTTACTTAAACATTATCAGCAGATAAAAGTTATCATAGTTTTAGGTACTACTCACTTTTCAAATCTAAGTCAACTTATAACACAACTTCTGAAAAAATGTCTGTGAACTCAAATACACTATTAAAGATGCTTCATTTTTCTTTCTAGTGTTTAAATGGAAATTTTTTCAGCTTTTAAAACAAGGTGTTTCTAAATTCTGTGTGTGTATGTGTGTAATTTAAACTAAATTATATATGAGCACCGAAACAGAAAGACAAATTTAACTGAACCCACATACACACAACAGTTTCAAGATGTTTGTAAATAAAGGATGAAAACAGATTCTTTTGATGACATCATTTGAGACAAATGGAATTTTTTAATACAACATCCTTCCTATTAATAATAAATCTCAAAATGGACTCTACTGTTTGGCAATTGATAGCCATAGCCTAAAGCTATAACAAAATTTGTGCTGGATTTCAGATATGAATTATTCCTCGAAATAAGAAAAATCAAGTGAAAATTCACCAATGTTTATGCCATGAACAACAGTAACAACTTTTGTAATTTCAAACACTTTGGCATACAATTAAGCACTTCAGCATATAACAAAGAAAAACTAATTTAAAAATAAATACACGAGGAGCATCTCATACACAGTTCAGATTTTTATGAACGACGTTAAATTTGAATGTGTAGTCATCAATTAATACAGATGACAGTAAACTGTCAAATGGAGCACCTAAAAACACTAAGCACCATGCCACAAAAAGAGTGGCACTAGTTGTTTTTTCTGAAAGCTGATATAATGTATTCTACTAAGAAATGTTTTACAAGTCATGGATTGAGCACCAAAAGCTGGCAAAATATTAGCAATCAATAAGCCTAAATTTACACAAACTACAGATGTTTTTTTTCCCCCATTCTTCTTGATTTGTCCATTAAGAATCTGAAATATATTTTATTATTATCATCATTGATAACTCACATTACTGGACTATGGATTCAGCTTCAGTGGATTATATTTCTTAGAACAAAGAAGTTGAACTTATTGTTGATTAGAGAATGAAAGCTTTGAATATTGTTTGTTGAAATTACATTTATTTCAAAGTAACTTAAATCATGTTAGTGTTCCTGAAAGAACTAACTTCTTTAACATTTGGCTTAATACATTTCCTATAACTAAGTTATTAGGTCATCAAGAAATTAATGTCATTTTTTTGGATGAAAAAACCAAACAACTTATATATCAAAACAAAACATTTATTACATGAAATAGTCTCCATTCTCATCAATGATGCTTTTCCATCTTACAATCAGGTTGTTAATGCCCTGATTAAAGAAATCACTTGACTTTAAAACAAAAAACATGTCTATGTCCTCTTTAACACCTTCCACATTTGCATACATTTTCCCATTAAGATGGTGTTGCAGCGAACGAAAAAGATGGTAATCTGATGGTGCCATATCTGAAGAATATGGTGGGTGGGGGAGAACTTCCCAACCCAACTTCATAATCTTGTGTTGCACCAAACTTGCCACATGTGGACGTGCATTGTCATGGAGAACAACACCTTTCCGATTAACAAGTGAAGGGCGTTTCTGATGAAGGGCTTGATTTAAGCCTTCCAATTGCTGACCATAGATTTCTGCATTGACAGTTCACTGTGGATTGAGGAGTTTGAAATTAATTACTCCTTTGATGTCCCACCATTCACATAAAGAATCAATTTTTCATCAATGATATCAATTTTGTCCAAAAATGGTTCACGCACATTACATGCCAAAAGAGAGGAAGCAACGTTCACACTTGGAAGCGATGATCATCAGGGAGTTCGTGAGGCACCCAAGCACCTTCTTTATGGAGTTTCCGATATTCCTTAGATGTTTACGCGTTGTTTCATAAGAGACATGCAATTTCAGGGTTATTTCATGTGTGTGTTGCCTTGGGTTAGACTCAACAAGCGTCTTCAGAGCATCAATATCAATTCCAACATGTCGGCCCCTGCCATCACAAGGCTAAAATCACCTGAATGAAATTTGCTGAACCATCATTCACACTCACAAATGTTCAAAACATTTCC
>NW_013668167.1:0-41978 GCF_000517525.1 Limulus polyphemus
AACAATACCATAAGGACAATCAGTATTTTATTTTTTTAAAGTAATATCTTTAAGTCACTGTCTTTTAAGTTTTCATTCATTTTCATTTTCATGTACATTTTACATCAGTATACTGTCGTTAATTACATTTTATATGATCTATTTTCCAGGTATCTGGCTGCCCTTGTAACTACTCTGTACGTTGTTGATTGTGCTTATTTTGACGGAGAATGATTACGAATTGTTTTGCCTAAGCAAGAAAAGGCATTTGGCGACGAGAGTTTATTTAGTGGTTTATTCGGGTACTTTTGCGTTGTTACGTGCTTTACCAACTCCTCGAATTTACTGATAGACTTGAATATCGAAGGAAAGAAATTTTTGCCTATTATTCTTTTTTAAATTGTGTTTTTACAGCTTCAAGGTATGCCAAGAGAAAATAAACAGTGATGTCAGATATGAAGGTTTTTGTAGGGCTTAATGATGGGAACATTAAAATAGTAAAAAAGATATTGTAGTTGTACACCGTACAGTGATAACTTGATAGGCCTAACAGGGTAAAACGTTTTTAATCGTTAAGATTAAAATAAATAATGTTACACTATTCTAATTCTATGTGTTAAATCTTTAGGCTCAACGAAATTACAATAACTATATTTATTGCTGTAGGTTACGATTTCCAATAACTTCGTTTAGTGCCTAGAACTTAGAAGTAAAATTTGATTAAAATGTCTACATCATTTCTACAAAAAATAGAAATAGATTGTGAGAAAGAAAAATCTGCTTGTGACTACTTTCTCTGGACAATGAAGTGCCCAGAAAGATATGAGTTGACTTTAACGGACACTGTAACGGTTTACAAAGGATGGGTTACTAATGAAATCATAAGTTCCATAGCAAAAGATATGAAAATGTCAGAAGAAGATATTAAGGTATATGCTGACAGTGCATTTACTTTTAACAAGTATGGTGATTACCAGTTTGTTTATTCATTAAATGTGAAACCTGCTCCTATGCTCACATGGAAAAAGTTTTTACAACAAGATAAAATCAAAGTCACTTTGGGGTCTATACCCCTAATACTAATAGAAAACAAACTAGCGGTTTCTTCCTTGTTGACATTTGTAGCAGAAGAAATGATGAGCAATCACAAAATAATAAACAGTCTACAGGAAGCAGAACTTCGTTTGAGAAAAGAGAGAAAAGAAGCACTTGTACAACTAGAAAAAGCAGTCGCATGTAAGTGTCAGATAGAAGAGGAATTGTTTGCAAAGTTTGTTGTTCTCTTAAATGGAAAGAAAGAAAAATTACAAGAACTTTTACAAACTTGCAGTATAGGAAATTCTATTCAAGATGATAGGTCAGCATCAATGCAACAAATGACTGCTGGTAACTGTGATGAAATTGAAAGTGATTATAATGATACTGATGAAAAAAATCATGTAACTAGATCAAACAAACAAAAGTTTGTGGGAAAAAATTGTGCAGCTGATGGTGACTTTTTGGATGTTGCTATACCTACATCATCATCATTTCGACACAGACCAAAGCAACATGGAAGGTTTGTTACAAGTGATGAACCAAGTGTATCTGTTCCAAAGATTCCAAAAAGAGCAAGTCCTGAGTCTTTAAATTCTGCTGCTCAACAGTCGTCAGAGGAAGTTGATACCATCGATTTTATGGACAATTTATGAATTTTTACTTCAGCATATTTTTTACACTTTTAAATTGAGGTAAATTATTGAACAAATGTTTATCATTGAACTTGAGTTTTAAATGTAAATTTTATTTTAGGTTTAATATATTATGATTTTAGCTTTACAGGATATTATTCTCTATAAGAATCTGTTAGCTAAGAAAACTTATAAACTTATTATTCTTACAGATTATAAACAAATGAATAAAAGAGTGTTAACTTATACAACTTTTAAAATGATCGTTTTAAATATTAAAGTTTTCATGAAAAATTTTATTTGTTCTTAACTCAATAAGTATAAAATATTGAATATTTTGAATATATTTTAGGTATAGTTATAATACAATTTACTTATTACGATATAAAATCTTTTGTTAACTTGCATACTTTTGGCAGAAAAATATTTTTAAGAAATCTCGTCTGCAGTTTAGACAGCAGTACTTTTCAAATGGTGGTTGACCTTTGGAATGAGCTGCTTTCAAGGGTGGTAAAGGCAGAAAGTTTAACTGAATTCAAGAAAAGGTTAGATGAATACATGATTAGTTAGAAGTGGTTGTAGTTGGGGATCTGCAAGGGACATCCTTAATGGGCTAATTAGCTCCTTTTTGTCCCTTGAAACTTTTATGAATTACATTAGTGGGTAATTTTTTTAGTGGGAAAAATGCCAATAGCAAATAATAAATTACTAAATTTAGGACTTTGTGCTAAAATCTGTCACCAATGATATCAAATTTTACTAGATAAGGTGTTATAATAATAATAATAATACATGTAATAAACTGTGAATTGGGTACAGGTGAGGTTTCCTATCAAGTTTCATACACATTTCTTTTAGTGCAGAGTAAAATAGTTTATCCCCAATACGTACCTGAAATATGCACCACAAATTAATTTGTGTCCCAGAGTAGACTAAACTATGAAGGTTGTGAAAACTTGTTTCTAATTATAGCAGATAAAAATTTGTTTGAGAGATAGATTAGAATAATGTGATGATTTAGGTGCAGGTAGTTAATTGTATATATAAACAAGGTTGACATTTCATTTTTATAAATCACAAAATAGTTTTAAAACATTGTAATTATTGTATTTTAGGGAAGCCTGGATATAGGGGTTTCAGTGATTTTTAAATAATGAAAATAAAAAATATTCACAAACCATTGGATTCTACAGTCTCAAATTAGTAGATTTACACAGCAAATTCAATTATTTAGATCATAATTAATGAAAAACAATTAAAAAATCATACCTGTAACTCAACCTTTCACTCCACACTACATTCCCATTGGAACAATTTTAACAAAATGTCAGTGATTTATTGCTTTACCCGATATTGTGTGACACCTCTGTCAAGGCAAGATAAAATGTAGTCCCATTAAAGTCCATCCAAGTGATGTACCTCAGGGTTCAGTCTTAGGACCTTTGCTCTTTTTGATTTGCATCTAGCAGCTTTAGTAATAGAGAATTTTTTTTCAATTTTTTATTTAGTTTTCCTGCTGTAATGAATGCAATATGTGATCAACAAAGCCAATAAGATTACCTTGTTCTAGTTGTTTTATTTCTATGTTCTCTATAATAGGTAAGTCTAGTCTGCCTTCGAGGATTTTATTTTTATCAACTTCGTCAAGTCTCATTATTTGACACACACACTAGAAAGAATTGGTTAGCTTATTTAATGAGAATCAAACTCCTTATTTCTTGATCAAATTTGCTGTTATTGTGAGATAACCTGTCTTATGCATTTTGAAAACTTGGTTTTATATGAAGCTATCACAGTGGTCTCCTCCATGTGCTTGGTAGTCTTGTATTGGGTCCTTAAATACAAAGAATGATCATTTTCTACATAACTCATTCATGCTCTTTTAGTTTCTTTTTTGTTATTCGTAGTGTATCTTTCTTTTAGTATGCTTCTCCCATGTAATGGTATGGCGCTCGCCATTTATATGTACTGTACCTACTAAAATGTTTAAACCCAAGTTGTGGTAATCTTCGGTTTTATAATACCAGAGTTATGCAAAAAGAAATCCCATGTAAGAAACATGTGAAGATATTCATTGTGTTGCTATGAGGGCTGTGTACTACACGCAACACTTTTGTTCTATATTAGTGTTTCAGAAGTACACAAACCATACAGTACATTTCAAGTGAAATAGTGATGCTGGTGCGAAGGACTTAAGACTCTTATCTTTATTTGGATTCTACTTTCAAACAGCATTGAGTTAGCTACTTAAGATAAATCAAGTAACACATCATAAAGTTTTTTTAATCTTCATCTGTTGACGTGAAGGTGTGGATGTGTATTTTCTAATAACGATCCACTTTGAAGTGCTTTTGTTTTGCAACTTTACACCTTCTATTTTCCCTGTACTTCCTGATTATCTTACTCCTGGATCATCCAGTTAAGGGTAAGGGTCTGTCTAAATTCCTTCAGTATTTAAAAAAATTCCCCTGGAAAGATCGTTCCTAGCAGTGGTGAAAGGTAGAGACACCTTGCAGAACACAGCATTTTCTCTTCTAGAATGTCCTATTTAATATTCTAGAGAACTCCATATTACAGTTATTTTACTCTGACAGACTTCACAGCAAATATAAACACACAAATGGACAATATATATTAGAGCGTGTAAGATGCAATGAACTGAATGCACTTAATCCCAGCTGACCATTTTCATGTTTTAGTTTGTCTTTGTTGTTATTTCTATGTATTTAACACGAGTCCTTTAGCTGATGTTTTTAGCAGTTCAATGAAAGACCAGTTACAAGGCATTTGTGACATTCAAGTTTACCAACTATAATTATACCACTTATTAATGCATAATTTTACACTTTGTTACTTTTTAATGTTTGAAAATTCAGAAGATAAAAGTTACTGAATAAAATTATGTACACATATAGAAGATTTTTTTACAACTAATGTCCCTTTTAAGTTCTGTGTAGCAATAATAGTAAAAATCTGAACATGTTTAAACTTTAAAGTTTTCATAATATATCTGTGTGCTCCAAATGGCATGTCCTTATATTGTAATTCTATTACAGAACTTTAAATCACTACTAAAAGTACTCAGTAACTAGAAATGGTTTGTTGTTCAATATGTGGTATTCGATCATTATGAAGTAGAATCTATGAAGACTGCTACAACATACCAATGTAGTAGCATGTATCACAAATTATGAAGAAATGTAGAGGGCTAGATGTCCCACTTCCATGGCAATGGAATATTTTTATTAGTTTCACAGAAAATAAATGAGATCTTGTTACTTTCCTGTCATGTGAACGGACCAAACATTTGAAACTACATCTGAGAATATCACTTATAGTGCCTAAACAGAATTTAACCATTTGTAGCTTCACTGATGTAATCGAGTTACTACATCATTTATTTTATAGCTCAAATATAGATGAAATGGGGTTAGCTAGAGACATGAAATGGAGATTGCAGACAAATTAATGTGCTAACACAGCTTATAATACAATCAGCCAGTTTGTGGTTATAGGAAAAACAAAAGCGTAAAAACTTTCTGTCAAAATGTGTTTCTGCTTCTTTCCCTGCAAACAAGAAGATTATCACTTGAAATTGCACTGAATGTTGAAATGTTCATCTCTATCAACCACAGTCCAACCTAAAATCAGTAGTTGCTTTACAGTCAATACTGTTCATTTTTTAGCCTCAAAAATCACTTCCTTCAATGAAACATCCACGTAATCAGCACGTATTGTGTGCATATTGCTGAACCCAAATCGGGAAAAAGGGAAGTGTTGTAGTACTTATTCTACAGCATTGGTTATGGAACTAGCTAACTTCCTTTTACTACATTATCTTTGTATCTAATGTTTTTCTTTTTCACAATTCAGTCAGAGAAAGAAAATTAAGATTTACTCCCACAAAACATATTTCGTTGAACCTTCTTTGGCTCTTACTCTAATACTCTTAGAGGAAATCAGTGCACCTGAGAATACCGCATCAAGAACTGTCAACTTTTAGTGCAGAAGAGACTGCACAAAATGTACATGTACCAGTTATAAAACCTCTCTTGCTTCTACTGGCTTGTATTTTATGCAGGAAACAGTATCATCAAATAATGAATATTCTGACTAGCTTTCAATAATGTTCATATTTTAGCTGAAACAATTTTTGATATACTGCAATCCTAGAGTAGAAATTCTGATTATATTTTATAAACTAATTTGCAAATGGAAATTACATCAGAGATATAAATAATTATTTTAATGAAAATAAAAGCATAAAAATTATTTTCTGTAATTTTTGATAGCATATATAAATATCAGTCAGCTACACTCTAAGTACAGTTCAATTTTATATGAAAGACAGTATCATATTATATCAACATGTTCAAGATGTTAATTTTGATCCCATGTGTCAAATAATTTCTGCCATGCTCATCCAAATACTCAGGTCAGTGACTACCACCTGTTAAGTGACCCTGAGACGTTACTTTATAATCCTGGTATGGTGGTTGTTGGTTACCTTTTGGTTTGGTTCAAACATAGGAAATGTAGCTTTTCCCCTTCTACTATATGCGATATGTAAATATAAACTAAATACTTTTATAACATACTATAAGAAAATGTTTTTATTCATAGTATTTTTTAAAACTTCACTGTAGTTTTTTTGTATTTAGTTATAATTTCTAGACTATTGATTCCCAAACTGTTTTGTTCATGGACCACCTAATTTTCTTAGGGACGGAGACTTGTAGACCACATAATAACACTATAATTTAACAAAAAAAGAAATGCATAAAACTCATAATATTAGCCGTGATTTAATGAGATGGGTATGTCTGCTGTTGTGTTATAAAGATGACAGTCAAGAGTAACCAGTTGGTGCTGCTTGTCTTCCCTCTAGTCAGAAGTTCTAAATTAGGGAAGGCTTACCTAATCCTTAGTGTCTACAACCAGGTCATTTGGCCCATGTATTGCAGAAGGTGCCTAAAACTCTTCTCTGTTGAACTAGCTTAATGTGGGATGTTGATAAATAAAGCTGTACTTTCTTGAGAGTTTAAATGAGATGTACTGACATGTTGAATTAATAGGTTGTACAGTGACCAACAGCTTAGAGATTGAAATACATGTAAAAAGCTAAAATGTAGCAGTAAATGAACAACTTCATATGAAAGGTACAAATATAGTTTATCTAAAACTGTTAGTTTTTTCATTATATGACAATACAAAAAAAGTATACACATCAAATTTCATATAACAAACATGTTAGTCCACATACCAGACCTAACTTAGACTGGTAAAAAAACAAAGTTTGTACAGCAACAAACACTGTTTATAAGACTAAATGATAATGTCTGTATTATTGAAGCTACAAATACATTAAAAACAACAACATAAAGGTGGGAATATTTCTTATGCACCATATACAATTGATATGATATTAATGTTACTACCAAAAGTAATCTTTATGTAGGTTAAAACAAATCAATGTTTCACTTTGACTACAACTACTAAAACTAGCATCACCCTTTTAATAAGTTCCTATATAAAATGATGAATATACATGTGTGATAATAACTAATGGATATATTTTTTTTAAATACATCACAAAATGTGCCTCGGGATTTATCACAGGTGAAACAATATTGTTGCACTGGTAAATTTTAATAAGAGTTGAATGATACCACTTCATTAATCTTGGCATCTTAATCATATCGTATTTCAGGATGCTTTATAAACAGATTGAAAAAGCATCGTCAATTAAGACTTCTTTGAATGAGGTCTGAAATTAAAGCCTAGGTACATAAACATATTTAAAGTACTCATTTATTTTTGATGTAGCTACTATGCTATAAAATAATAGTACTTCAGTACAATCATTGAAGTACTTAAAAATATCCATAGTATAACTTTACAAACAATGTACTTTACAAGATGTAATTCTACTATATAATGAAATTAATATCCACACATTACAGTTTGTTGACTAATTAACACATCCTAATATATAATGATGAAGAAATATCTCCTGTTCATTAGATGGAATTATAAAGAATTTTTATGTCTAGTGATTTTACCTTATGCAGAAATACTGCTTAGATGCATTAAAATTCTTTTAATAATGTCACAACTAAACATTGGTGAATCTGTCACAAATAGCATTGGAATGAAACAAAAACATATCCTTCAGTCTAGTGAAAATCACAAGTACTTTTCCTACAAAATAAAACTACCTCCATATAACCATAAAAAACATTATTTCGGCATGTAACAATGGTCAAGTGAACTATGATTTAAGATAATACTCAAAAGGCTAAATTGTAATAAAGAACTTATATGAGTTTGTTAAATTTAATTCTCACGGTCTGTCATGTTGTCCGTTATATGAAGAATTGATGCAAAATCACTATTTCATTTACTTTCTAAAATTAACAAAGTGTGAATGTAGAAATGGACATAAACAAGTGGGAATATCAGAAATCATAAAGTTACTGATAACATCTTCATCTATCCCTAAAAACAAAATAACAGTTGAAGGCAGAAAATTACATCAACAGAAGTATAACAAACTTGTCCATTATTTTGATGTACATGGCATCAATTTGATTTCTCACTGTTCTCAGTTTACAGGTTATAAGTTATCACAGCTTCCTAAAAGAATATAAAGTGTATAAGCTAAAGTGAGATTGTTTAGTTTTTTTAGAGAAATGAACTGGTGGGTGGCACAGGATTGGGGATACATGTTTTACACTGTACATTACAGCAGCCAAAGAAGTTATTATTTGGTGAAGCCAGTCCAAAGCTATAGTGGTCTTTAAGTACTGTAATAGTTTTTATGTGGATTTACATTAACACTAACTTCAAAACAATAATTACTTATACTAAAAGACTAGTTACCACAAAGGAATATAGTTATTCAAGACAGCAGAAACAAATATTGCTTATATCCTTTAAATATGGTTTTGCACAATCTCTAGCCTCAAAATTAATTTGCTGAAATAATTTTCCATGGAGTTTAAGATCAAACTCCTTAGAAAAATAAAGTTTTAAATCAAATTATATTTAAAGTAAAAAACTAACAAAAACAACGTTTATATGCTTTGTCAGTAATACCCTCTTAATAACTAACTTTATTAGTCAAGTTAATTTTGTTAAACAATGTAGATTAGTATAAATCATCTTATGGTCATAGCTTATAATTTCAAATTGACTGTTTAATCTTTCAAAAGGAAGTATATCGAATTTTAGCTAACTTAAGTGCATATTACTGCCCAAAAAACGCCTCTACTAATTACATATGAAAATATCACAAACAACGAGAATACTTAAGTGATGAAAAAATTCATTCAAATTATTATAAGTAAAAACATATCAAATTTAATACATCCATTACTGGGTTGATTTTCAGTCCTGATTTATGCAGGTAGGGTTCGATTAACAAGAAACTACAACTATTGACTGGATTCATTTGGGTCAGTGGATTACCACTAAACTTGTGACACCATTTGAAGCCTGAAGTCAAGGCATAACATTAATAAGCTCTTTTAAACATTTCTAAATAGACAACGTCTGTATGTTACAGATCATAGAATCTCTGTTTTTGTTTTGAGCAGAAAAGTAGCTGTTTAATAAGTTTTACAATATATAATAATAACTAAAGTAATTATTAACTAACCACTATGATGAATTTTATGTATAATATGGCAGAAACAAGGTTTCTAGAAGTTCTGGATTATTTCGAAATTTTTAATTCGTCCAGCAACAACACTTATAGTATTAGAGCCCCACCAATTTTCTGCTGCCCTGGTTGGATTTTCTCTCACTTATAAGGCACTTTAAAAACAAGCCTGTTAAAATTTATATTGTAATTAACCAGAAAAAGTGTTAAAATTTGCCAAGAATGCCTCTTGAATCCTGTTCGCAAAAAAAGATGCTGTTGATGATCAGGCGACTGCTTGCTTTGAATCCACATCAATGAAGAACCAATCCTGATTTTGTAGCACCAGATTATTATGGAAGTCCATGTGTGGTGTGTTCTCGAGGTTTAACTCAACAGTAACTTTTGATGTAATGAAGTTTCCAAAGAGTTTCCTTCCATTGTATTCAATACAGTTATAGCTAACGATGAGATGAGGAGTGCTTTCCTTTGCAGTCAGATATCGTATTGCACCCTACTGGTTATTGAACAATACTGAATATGTTAGGTTGTGTTGCAAACCTCGGGCTGATAGTTATATAACATTATGCTTAAAAAATCACACAAATATGTCTCTTGGTAAAACAGCCATCTCCCAAATTCCAAAAGTTAGTCTTAGTATACTGAATGACTACATGTTGAGCATTTACAGCATTACAAACATAGGAACCAATAACAAAGTCTTAAAAAAATTAATATTAAGCACAATGTGTAACCACCTCATTTAGAACTATGCAAGATAAACCATAAGATTATCTTATCAATATATTGCAACCAACTAGAAGCAGGATCAGTTCGGCTATATATGCTAATCTTACTATTATAATATATAACAGGTAGTGTCCTGGCTTTAGCCAGGAATTCATAACATGTAAAAACTATTGTCTTACTAATAAACGTGTAATAGGAAGTGTTATCACTTCAGCTATGAATCCGTACACCTGACTTCCTCCACTTGCATGAAGTTGAATACTGAGTATTTTCAATTGATCTATAAAACAGTGTGCTTGGTGTTTAGATTATTTGTGTTGAAGTCTCCTAGTTTTAAAACAGAAGACTTAAAAGTGTTTCCATGAAATAAACTCACGATGTCAGGTTGGGTATAATAACTAGCTGTAGATATCGCAACCCAACTGGTTTTTCAGCATGTGTGCTTGCAAAAGTGTTCACACAATCAACAGGCATGTTGTGAAACTTGCAGTAAAGCAATAATCTCTCTTTTACCATCAGGTTTGAAGAATAGGGAATTCCAGCTTCCTTGAGAGGATGATCTGAAATCAAAGAAGAATCAGATGATTCTCCCAGAATATAGGAGTAACTTATTCTAAAACTAAGGTTATTCTTCCTCAAAAGTTTGTTTAAAAAAGGTTTCCAGGAGATGCCAAAATTTTTATTGTATGAGAAGAACTCTGTATGATGGTGACCCTAATGATCCATTCAATATCCGAGAAGAAACAAACATATTTCTGTGTTGTTGCTCACAATTTGGAACAGAGAATCTAATCCCACCCCAGTGTTCCTCAGTTCTATCCAAGTTGTCTTCTCCACAGTAAACAAACGCGTGGTTTATGTCATATAATTAGTTGTAGTTATTGTTGCGTCAGCGAGGTCACGTGACTAGTGTCACGCCACGTTTTCTAGAAATATCCCGTTCCTTCGTGAATGCCCTAGCATTTACTAGATTGGGGGTAGGGTGGTATATATAAGATGGTCACAACGTGACGGGAACAGTGTAGTATTGAGTAATTGAACTGCAGTCAGAGAAAATATTGTTGGCCACGTGAGATATAGCGTTTGTTATAGCGCGACTGTTGAAACTAAGTGTATCGTAAAGTTGTATTTGGAAAGAATAAACCAGTTTTATTAAGAAAGGACTTGTGTCGCTAAAGTTTCGTCGGAACGAAGTTACGGAAAATTAATTAACGACTGGGGGCGTAACAGTAACAACCTCTAAGCTCTCCACAAATAGTTTCTACAATCGATAATTTCATATTTATTAAAAGTATACAGAACTGTTCTATATACGAAATTCCTTGTAACCATTAACTTTCAATAATACTTAGATTTCATATATATAGGGCTTATAACGCTAAAAATCGGGTTTCGATACTCTCAATGGGCCACATGATGCCCAGTGTATAACTTTGTGCTCAACAACAAAACAAAGAAACAAAGCGTTACAATTGGATAATTTTAAAATTCTTTTTTCATTATCTATAAATGATAAATTTGACAATAGTCCCCTATATGTAAAATAATTAAATACGTGTGTAAACAGGTCGATTTCAAGTTTTCCATGAGACGAGAGTTTGTGGGTCGATCGAGGGTGTTCTGACTGAGTTAGGGTTTTAAAATTTAAGTTTAATATAGGACGTGGGATTAAAATTATTCCTTTTGTTTTCGAGATGGAGTTATGTTTTGTATATGCATTTATTAATCTGGTAGGTTAACTTTTTTCTTCTTCCAAGTTCCACTTCTAGTATAACATACTCACATAGTTTTTAAATTTAAAACTAATCTGGAGTAATGAATTTTTACCTTTCTATAACATAACAATAAACATTAAAATAATAATTAAGTTCACAATGTTATAATAAAAATGTAGAGAAGTATATCTCGGCATTTGTTGGAGAGTGATTAATACACCATTTTTGCATGCCCTTTCCAGTTGTATCAAGCACCATTTAGCCTTTAAAGGAGTTTAAAGTTAACAAATTTAAGCTCACATTTACTTAAAGATAAAATCGTGGTAAAAATTCAAAACTCGTCGGCTAATGCAGCCATTAGTTAATTAGTGTGAACGTTGTGCCTGTCTCATTTGACACATTAAGTTATACTTGTATCACATTATCAGTATCGGGAAAGATTTTAGTGAACGTTAATATCAATGCATTTTGGGCTCCTTTTGCAGTCTGATTGTGTAGTTCAATTAATTGTTGTTAGTGGTAATGCTATCAATAAGTGCTTAAAAAAGAAAGCTTCACGTAAGTTATTGTAAGTAGGGAATCTTCAATGTAGGTGGCTCCAAAGAACTTAAAGCTCTATTACACCTACTCATCTCTCTCCAATTGGAAGTCTAAGGCACTTTATTCACATTCAGTTCAGTTTCGGTGCATAATTACAAGAAATATCACTCATATCCTGTGCCCAACCTTGATGGGACAAGTCACATTGAAAAATTGTTTTTGATGCATAAACTTGAAGGATCTCTAATCCACCTTTGATCAATGACAAAAATTATTGTTGATTAAATGTTCACAATGATTTTCATTAATTATCCTTGGCAATTTCAGGCTGTAGTTTTATGTCATTTTCGTTAAGTTAAAACAAAAATTGGGAGTAGTTTTCAGATATCTTTCCTCACGCTGACTGAATACCACTAAAAACAGGCTCACGTACAACAGTTTAAGAACTGCTGTATACGTGTAAACTGACATGGTCTTCTAAAGTTTCAAGTCAGGTTCATTTCTGTATTAAAAATGGCAAGGCATAGATTACAATTACTGAATTAGAAGATGAAAGGCTACTTTTTTAGTTTTGGCTTTTGCACTCTAACTGTTTTGTCACTATATCAGTGGTGCAGGGTACTTTGTTTTTTATTGGGTAGCTATTAAATTCAATATTAACAGGCATAATTACCCATAAGAAACTGCTTCCCCTTTGGGATAATCAAGAATAATTTTATATACTTTTTTTTTTTTAGTTTTAGTTCATAGTATAATTGAGCTAGTACAAGCTACTTTTTTATTTGAATATCCTAATTTTGCTCTGAAGTTTTACTTGGATTGCTTTCAGTTTGATCAAAATTCCTTTCCAACATCTCCCACCTTTTGTTAAGTTTCAATAACTTTTTGTCTCCCTAAAGAACAGTGGTAAGTCTTCGGATTTACAATGCTACAATTAGGGGTGCAATTCCTCTCAGTGGACACAGCAGATAGCTCAATGTGGCTTTGCTCTAACAAAACAAACAAAATAACTTTTTAACCACACAGTACTTGTACTAAGTTGTAGGGTTGATAAAATGCAATATGTAACTGCCCTGATATTGTTAAATACATAAATAACAAGTGGTGAAGAATAAGGAATATGTATTTAATTATTGAGAAGTGTAAAATTATGCACTTACTTGAGCACTTAACTTACACAATTATATAATCATCTAAATTATGAATTTCAGTAAAAAAATAAATAAAAGTTGTACTATCTTAATACATAGTCTCCAAACTTGTAAATATCGACTGTGGAAAGTAGAGGTGGGTGATTGATTAATTGATGTAATTGGATACCTATGGCTATCATTTACACTTGTTATTGTCATGTAGAGTAATCACTTAATCAAAAATACAATTAACTAGATTTATGTCATGAAAATAATTAAGTACTTAAAATTAATGTTTCTGAATAGTAGTTTCCAGCTATTACAAGTAATTGAAATATTGCCATTATGATTCCTTTTTATTATTTTTAATTTATTCAAGATTTTTCAGCTTAACTGATTAAAGCCACAACTCATGAAAATAATTAATCCATTAAATTGCCATTTTTCAATTATTCCAATTATCCAAGTTTTGTGAGAATAATCAATTAGTTAATTGTTATCAAATAATGAGCCTGATAATCTGTTAGCAAAGTCAACTAATCACCCACTCTGAGTAATGGACAGCTGAGATACCATGTGCATAACTTATAAGCTTGTCTTAAAACTAATATTTTTTGTGTAGTATACTAATTGAAGGAGTAAGGTGTGATTATTGAAAATGCCTTGAAGCTTTTTGCAGTGTCTTCCTGAGGTGATTAAAGCAAAACTAAGATATGAGACCATTCTAATGAAATTGTGTGTTGAAATATAGAAATATTATTGTTCATTTATAGAAGATTAGTTGGAACTCATTAGGAATACTGGGTTCAATTTCATCCATGATTTTAAATGAAGAATATTGTTTTGTATAGAGAGTGATTAGGCTTGATTAACACTTGCCTCTCTGACAACTAAGAAAATGGTTTGAATTTAGTTTTCAACATCTTCACTAACTCTGTACTATACATATGAGTATGTACTATGTACTATACATAAACACAATTTATATGGACATACCTATGCTTAAGCATATAAAGTATACTTATGAGGCATTCCATATCACAGATGTTAACACAGGATTTTATGATAGTGACCTTGATCCCTTACAATTGGGAAAAAATCAAATGAAGTGTTTTAAGAACTAACAAACTGTTCAAACACACACAATCCCATGGGATAAAAATTATATTCCTGCTATTAAATTTTTTTTTGTCGTACAAAAGCATTAAATTAAACTGTTTGGATATTTGCATAGGAGATGTTTAAATAAAGTGCAGTGTGAAACTTCATATTTGTAGTAGAGAAAGGAAATATGTAATTGTGTTATCTAAGTATTGTAAGCAGAAGTTAAATAAATCTTCTGTACTTAAAGTTGTACTAATAATAACATAATATCACAATACACATAATTTCAATACACATAATCTCAATACTGTGAGACATTTGGCCACAACCTTTGCACAGTTAGTAGGTTTAAAGAGTAGAAATTTCAAATTGTAAGGTACAATAGTAACATCATGGTTTAGTTGTTAAGATTATTAATATGCATCATAAGAAAGCCCTTATTAGCAGCATTATTATCAACTTTACTATCTTATATTTTTCAATTTTCTAAATTATCATATAGTTTGCCAATGTATTTCTTTGACCGTTAGTTAATCTTCAATTCTGGCTTTCAGTATTGATGCATATTTTATTTCTAATAACTTTTTATGTTTAAGAGGTTTGATACCGTTCATTTAAATGTATTGCCCTAATTAGTGCTATTAATTGCTGATAGGAATTGTAATTTCTGTATGAAATTTATATTTTTTTTGTGAGTTGCAAACAAACACTTTATTTTCTTAGAACAATACATATTATTATTATAAGTTTCCCTCTTATATTTGCATAGAAGTGTGTAAGTATTCTGAAAGTACTTATTGCTAATATTGTAAATTTAAAGTTCTTACTTATGGTATTTATTCTTGATTTTTCTTTGCATCTGTAGTATAAACCAACTAGATTTAAATTCCCTGTTATCCTTTTTGTGTATTTAAGAACATGCTTATCTTGATTTAAAATCATCTTATTTAAAAAAATTCTCAACCATGTCTAACATCACCACTAATGGTGCTATAGCTGGTTTGTTTCTTGGGCATGCTACCAAACTGAGGTTGTTTAGATCCTGTGTATGGCAGAAGGGATTCAAATAGTAGATGGGAGTAGGATGGTCCTTATTTTAGAAATTCTGATTTACAACACTCTCTCACCCTTATTTTGTTCCAATAGATAAATAATTCACCAAATTTTATCCAAGTTGAATAACATATAAGTGTTGTTCAGGGTAGTTGAAATTTTACATAGTAGCTCGCATTATATCCACATATTTTGAATATTCTAAGATGTTCCAGAATAGGCAAATAATTCTGGAAGGTTCTAAATTATTCTAGAATGTTCTAGCATATTATGGAATATTCTAGCACATTCTGGAATATTGTAGCATATTTTGGAATACTCCAGAGAATTCCTTTATATTCAGAATGTTTAAGATCATTTCATATATAAATAAAACATGCTATCACTTGTAGTTTTTAGAATTTATATGAAGGTATATAAGCACTTAAGCAGATTCTTCTGTATTATTTCAGCTGATACTGTATCAGTGTGTCATTGCATATGTGTGCTGCAACAAGAAGTAAGAATACACTTTGGTTGAATGGGTCAGAAGGAACTAAACTAACAGGAAGAAAATGACCTTTATAAATAGGCAAGAGCTGTATGTGTTTTTATACCATCACAAAATAGTAAAGAAAAGAGTTTGTAACAGCTCAAATGTTGTGATGAAGGAGACTGCAGCTTTTTGTAACAAGGCTCTAATCCCAATTCATCCAAAACATCATACCATTATCAAACTGTAGAAGCTTTTTAAAAAATGAGCAAAGCTAAAGAAAAATACAAAAAAGATAAATGAACACAACAAGCTAATGAAGCAGAGTTTGTTAATAATTTGGATGACCTTTTCGATATCACTATGTGTGATGCTCTGACCCTGATTAAGATCTCAGAAGACAAGGAATTTATGCTCAGAGGGAAAGAGGATGTTGTCGGTGCATGGGACAGGTAGATAAGGTTCTTTCTTTAAAGGAATCAATGGCTGAGAATAGAAGTGAGACAAGTATGGACATGGCCTATGGAGCAGGAACAGTAGACCTTTTATGAAACTGTTGCTGGGAATCATCACACAGCAATGATGATGAGGTGATGTATACAGTACTAATAACATTAATGAGATTAGAGGAGCAATTGGAGAATCATCATCTTCCAGACGTAAAAAAAAACTAACTTGGCAGCAGCTATAGACAGAACCAGGCTGAGTGACAGAAAGGCAACATTTGTCCTTACTACCACAACTCACAGTCTTTGTCATGAAGTGCAGGAGCAATGGTAAAGGTACTAAATGAGAAGGAAGGCATGGATGAATCTCCAAAGTGCATCCAGCTGAATATCGAAAAGTCTGATAACATATCAAATAAACATTTTGTCACAAAAAACACTACAGACATCTTCAGGTGCCTCAAAATTGCTGGAAAGGGTTCAGAGGAGGACTTTTATGATGATACGTAGGATGGAAAGGTTGTTATACAAGGAGAGGTTAAGATCTGTGAAATTGTACTCTTGAAAAAGCTAACTTATCAATTTGCTTATACCCAGTTTTTCAAATTTCATCTCCACTATGCACTTTCCTAACACCAAAAAGGAAACAATAACAATGCAAAAGTGACTAATGATAACCACACCAAAATCATGTAATTATACAATTGTACATGCAATACAATAAATATATACTTTTAATAAATCAGTTACAACACACAACAAATATAAAAGTTTTGAAAAGGCTTGACTGGGTAATGAAATACTTTATTATAAATGTAAGATGTTTTGACAAGATTGTGTCATTCTCAGGTACAAGTAGTTTAAAAGAGATACATGAGTATATATATATATATATATGCGGTATAGAACAAAGAGGTCACATGACCGGATATTGCCTCACAGTCTAATATAGGTATCTTGGTACCTCGGTGTGGATTTAGGGTGAGGTTGTTTTTTTCAATTAAGATAGCCGGTCATGTGACCTCTTTGTTCTATACTGCATATATATACTCATGTATCTCTTTAATCTACTTGTATCTGAGGATGACAGAATTTTGTCGAAACATTGTATATTTATAATAAAGTTTTTCATTACCAAGTCAAGCCATCTCAAAACCTTTATTTTATAAACAATTGGTTCCTCATTATCAAGTTTTAATACATAACAAATATGTTTTATATCACATAGTACATACAGTGCCAGGCCACTGCAATTAAAAACCAACCTTATTGAGCAACCTCTACATATGGTTGAAAACAGATGAAGTTTGACATTTAATGTGTTTTTTCTGTACATTGGAACAAAATTTTGGGATGAGAACTTTAGAAATTTTACCTACAAATAAGGACCACCATAGTTAGAAGAGATACAGAATTCTAGACCCTCCAGGCATCCAAGCAGTGTGCTGTGGCTAGTGGCAGGGCACATAGGAAGTTAGGTTGTATCAAAGGAAATATTGAATAAAAGCTTAAAGAAGTTATAATTTCAATGTTTAGGTTACTGGTTAGGCTATATGGAGTATTGTGGTTATCCTGGATTCCTTATCTTGGGAAGGACATGAAATTGTTGGAAAGGGTTCAGAGGAGGACTTCTATGATGATATCTAAGATGGAAAGGTTGATATACGAGGAGAGATTAAGATCTGTGAAATTGTATTCTCTTGAAAAGAGATGAATTGGGGGGGGGGGTCTGACTGGGGTTTTTAAGATAAACAAAATTGATAATGTCAGTGAATAGTTTTTTGTACTTAATGGTGAGAATGGTAAGACTAGGGGACAAATATAAATTTTGGTTGGATAAGAGTTCTCTTCAGCTAAGACACTTATTTTTAACAGAGGGCGGTTGGCTTTTGGAATGGGTTGCATTCAGTTGTGGTGGATGAGGTAAATATAATTGTTTAAGGGAGGGCTTGATAAGTATTTGAATAATGAAGACTTAATTGGAGTTTTTTTTTTTTTAATAAGTTTAATTTAGTAGATGAGGTAGTCTGGATGGTCCACTGGGTCTTTTTTTGTTTTGGAATTAAGTTAACTGATGATAAGTATTCTCATTTGGCTTCAAAATTGACTTTCTAAAAATTAAAACTAAATTTTAGTTTTTCAATCTCAACATATAACAAAATGTTACAAATATTAATCCAATGTTCATCTTTCCCAAATATTCCCATAGCTTTTGTAACTACATCCTCATTAGTGGTTAACAATAAATCTAAAGTGGTATCTTCTCTGGTTGTCACTCTGACCATTTGGTATAGAAAACCATTCTCAATCACTTCGAGACCTTCACTACATGACTCATAACCTTAAAGTTTTTCATGATTATTGCATCAGTATCCTTTATAGGAACAACCTCTCTTTTACACCAATTGTCTGATCAGTTGGCCTATAACAACTGCCTGTTAAAAACTTTGTACCCTTGAAACCTCTACTTGTAACCATTATAAATATAACCAATTTTTTGTGTTCAGTCTCAACTGGGTACAGCTCAAACATTACATATAGCTCAACTCTACCCTTCTTTTGAAAGAAGGCTATCATTGTCAACTAATTTATAACCTGGAATTTCAAAATAATTCCTATTACCAGTATATTCTACAAATCTAACCAAGTTTCAGTAACTCCCATTTCAACTTGTCTACAACTCATCTATTTAATTCCTAATACTCTTAACATTAGAATAATAGTAACTGATCTTATTATACAATATATTATGTTTATATTTTAATAATAAACTTGTCTTCAAGTATTATTTAATTTGTGCTCTAAATCTTTTTTTTTCAATTTCTTCTTTCCCATAGCTATCCCATCAACTTGTTTTTACCAAGTTTCTCAAATTTCATCTCCACTATGCAATTTTAGTTTAGTCTGTCTTTAATGATATTCTTTACTGGTTCTACAAACACCCTGCTACACTTGCTATCTAAAAAAGCACCTATCTGTAACATATAGTTCATCCTTAAGCTCAAGACTAGTTAAATTAATACGTAAAATAATTACAGTTATAATATATGATAGAAAAGCATAATGCAATACAATTTAGAATTTGTATTTCTCTGAATATCTGAGTTCGTGAGAATAAAACAGAGACTAGACACAATGTAAAATACAAAAGCTCGGTCTTTATTATAATGTAACACAAACACAGTATGTGTACATGCTTTTTGGATGATGGACCATCACTTGTATTGAGATTAAGTCTACTCTTTTCTACTGTTCATGCTAATATCATTCATCAGACTGTTTAAATTCAATGCTCTTTACATCACGGGTAACATCAGATTTATCCAGAGTGAGTTAAAAAGAAATTATGAAATCAAAAAAGTCTTATGAGAAACAACTCTCTGATAATGTTAAAACTAATATCAAGAATTATTTTAAGTATGCTAAATGTAGCAAAATGTCAGAATGGGGATAGAGTCATTTAAGGATGCTTATGGTGAAGTTTTTGAAGACTGAGATGTGTGAGGATTTAAGTGTTCCTCCCTCTGTTTTTGTAAGAGTGAATGTTAGCAATATTCCTGACCCTGAGCATTCTTAAAGAAATATTGGAATTAATTTGAATCATACTGATATTAATCTATTAATTGTAAGTGAATAGAAGGAAATATTAGAAACTGATTGATCACCAGTACCAAACATTGTTTTTACCAGGGTTTTAAAGGAGATCAGATGTATGAACCTTTTATTCCCTTTTCATAGGTCTGGTGTATAAATACACCATGCATTTTCTACATACTTATATTAATAGTATTATTCTAAAATTATCAGTTATTTCTGAGTATTTTCTGTTTCTGCATAATACGTATTCAAGAAAGGCTAATTGCCTTTGTTCTTTTGAGGTCATGACTGTTCTGATCATAGGTTGTGGGGCTGTAATGCCACACTCTGTGCAAGAATGTAGACAGTAGTGCTCTGTAATGGTATCTTTAAAGTTACAGATTCCCCTATGCTTGAATGAAAATAACCAGCCATGTGGATAGTGCTAGTTGACATGGATAAATATCATGTAACCTGTGAAATAAGGAATGTTGAATTTAAACAGTCTGATAGATAATATTAGCATGATCAGTAGGAGAGAGCAGACTTAATCTCATTACAAGTGATGGTCCATCATCCAAAGCAAGTACACATACTGCATTTTAGTTACATTATAATGAAGACTGAGCTTTTGTATTTTACATTGTGTCTAGTCTCTCTGTTTTATTCTCATGAACTCAGATATTCAGAGAAACACAATATTATCATAATAAATATCTGGCTGAATCTCCTATTATTCTGTGTACATGTCCCATCACTAAAGGAAGCCAGTTTGACCTGAATACACTGCAAGTCAATACACAGTGGACAGTTACTGGAGAATTGGAGAGTTACTAAAGCTACTATTTTAAAAGGGAATATAAACATTTCCCCTGGAAATTTTAGACCAGTTAGTCTGACTTCTGTAGCTAAGGGGTGGGGTGTAAATTCGATAAAAGCAGAAATGTAAAATCATGTACTAAATATGTTATAAATGATTATGGAAAGACTGTTGTCAAACACTACCTTTTGGTAAGGTACCACTTAGAAGAAAAGCCACATCACGGAGTGTTAGTGAAAAATTAATTAATTGGATTATAGAATGACTGAATGAGAGAAAACAAAATGTGTTATTAATGGAGTCTAGTTACTAGTGGTTTGTCATTTGCTTACTTCTATTTAAGTGTGTACATTTATGGGACAACAAGGAGCTTACTGGTCTATCAAGGCTGTCCACTCCAAATTAAATCAACCAAAAACAATATGCTTAAATGCTGTCCTGATCATTTAACTACTGATCATGCCTTCCCTTAACTTCATCCACCACATTAAGCAACTCATTCTAATAGCCAAATATCATGTTAGAAAAGTAAAAACTATCTAAACTAGAGGTGACTCCTACCCTGTCAAAATGTATATTTGTTTTCTCTTGTTTTTCCACTCTCATCATTAAATATGAAAAAAGATGATGCATTGATACTGTCAATTCTATCAATAATCTTGGACACCTCAGTCAGATTCCTCTAACTTTTTGATTTTTCAAGAGAAAATAACTTCTGAGATCTTAACTTGTCCTTGTATAACAACCTTTCCACCCCAGGTATCATCCCAGTAGTTTTTTGAAACCTTTCCTACAATTCAATGTTTTTCTTAAGGTAAGGAGCTTAAGAATGAACACAGTAATTCAAATTAGAACTAACTAGTGATCCATACAATTAAATTATCACCTGTTTACACATGTATTCAATATTTTTGTAAATATGACCCAAAATCCTACCACTAATAAAAACATGCTACTCAGATGGCTTAAGAGATAAGTCAGCCAAAACACCAAGATTCTTCCATAACACTATGAAGATGATTCCAATCAAAATTACCTTGCATTTATTATAATTAAAAGCCATCTGCCAGTTATTTGCCCAGCTTACCAAATGATCCAAGTATTTTTTTAAAGCAACAGCAACATCCTCACAGTCAGCAATACCCAAGACCTTAATATCATCAGCAAATTTAAGCAATTTATTGACCATACCTTTTATTCTATAAGTTTACTATTGCTTTCTTTAAAAAAATTTGAGTATTAAAAACATTTAATGCACAATAATTTTTAGGCTTACAACTATCTGTAAGTATTCATTTTACTCTTTTCCCCATTTCTCTCTCTCTCTCTCTATATATATATATATAAATTAAACACACACACATGTTATATATATGTACATTTTCAGTATCTGACCTGGTTTTTTTTTAATTACATATAAATCAGGCTTCTTAAAATTATATTTATTTATTGGAGAAAAGTTCAGCTTGTAATTAACTCTTGTTGAAAGATCCTTAGGTTCAATTTTTTAAGGTGTTTAAATAGATGATTCATTTCAAAATAATTCATGATGCCAACTAAGCCTTCTCTTGTTTAAATCTAATTTTACTAATCTGACTTAGAATTATACTAATCACTACCTAATTTCAATATTGTCAAAGCTAGTTACATATTTATATAGCATAAGCTTCAAAATTTGTAACATTATTTTCCTTAAAAATTGAACATATTTCTATCAGTCAAAACAGAATACTAAGAATAAAGAACAAACAAATATATATATTACTGAACAACAAAATATATTTAAAATTTGCCACAAGAAATTATACACGTATGTAAGTTACAATGACATACTGCTGCACAAAAGTGTATTTATGTATCCATATATTTGTGCACATTCCATGCAGATTATCAAGTTCTGAAATGGAATTGAAATTTCTGTAATGGAAATGTTAAATTAGGTTAATTTAATCATTTAACCTTCAAATTACTGATTTGCTTACTTACCACCCATTGCGTTGAGTAATCTTATGTTTTTGTCAGTTGCAACACATGATGTAAAGAACTGAACAAAAATAAAGGGTGGAAATGCAATTTTTCTATGTAAAGTACATTGAAAACCCAACAGTTATTAACCCATTGACTGCTGATTCGCCATATAGGGTACAGTCTGTCTTTAACAGTTGAGTGCAATTGTGCTATATGCAGTGTATGGCTTGCAAAATTTCTATGTGCGTTTAGAGCAGCCATAGTCAATGGGTCAGTGAGACTACTTGCAATAACAATGACATTTTTGTTTAAAATGTTTTTTGTCTTTGTTTTTCTATCAAAAGTTTAAAAAATAAAAGTAAACTCCATCAATAATTCTATGGTTAAGAAGACTACAAAAATGAAAAGTAAATAATTATAGCTTAGTTACTTAGTACTGCAGTATATTTTCTTGTGTTTAAACATGTTTAAGAAGAAGTAATGTATATAATTAACATTTCTAATACGTATTTCAATTCTTATTTTTCAGTTTTCTATATTCAACAGTATCAGTGGTGAGGCAGTTCAGTTAACATCACACAACTTCGACAGATATGTTTGTGAGTAGTGGATTAATATAAGCAAAATTATAATGGTAAATGTATGACAGAGTAAGAATACATTCAAATATTACTTTTAACATGGAGAGAAGGATCAATATTGTTATTGAACTTATGTGTGATGCTACATTACCAATATTAACTGTACAAGTTGTAATTAATTCAGTGAAGAAGAACATATAAGATTGCATTGAGAGTTGTACATCTTTTAATATGCTGTTTTATTTATTATGATTATCTTGTCCCATAACATGCATAACTAGGTCATAGACAATAGCTTCAACTAATTCAGTTACAACACAGTTGATTAATCCTGGGAACTGTTTATTGACACATTAAGATGAGTTACACAAAACAATTTCATAAATATTGGACAAGTGACATTCACATGCTGATCAGTGAATCCAATCAGGTAGCAGTAGATTAAAACCTATGCAACAGTAACAAAAAACTACTAATTCCCCACCAAACTTGGCAATTAAGTATTTATATACTGCAACTCAGCATACATCAGCATTGTGTCTACAATTAATAACATAACATTTTCTCACAAGCCAGTCAACAACAAATACCTTGTAGAAAGAATGTGGCTGTTTAGTTGCATCATATACATTAGACAAGATGATACCACAAAATATAAGTAGGAAACTTGTAAGTTATTATTAATAGAAGTTACATATGTGCATAATGTAATAAGTGTGTAATGATATGATGGTATATGTAATGATTATGTGTCAACAGATGCCTACATCTGAAGGAAGAAATAATGATAACCTAATTTCTCAGAATATACATAAATCATTTCCCATGTTACAGTCTACAGTTAGTTATATATATCTATGTCTGTTTCAGAAATTACAACTTGTAGCTTAATATAAGTTATCAAAATGTTAATAAAAACATATAAGTTGTGGTCTTTCTTTTTATTAATATGCAATATTAAAGTGCAATTATATGATGTTATTTTTTGTAGATTTTCCATTTTTTTATCTTTTACATGCATCTTTAATGATACAATTATCTTAACTTAAAACAGCAGAAATGTTAACAATATTTGTATTTTCAATTTTATCTTCATAAAGATTAGTTAACATTTCTTATAACTATTATCACACTTAAAACTTTTATATACTGTACAAACCTCTTTGGCATAAACTAAACCTGACACTAAAAATAATAGGTTATGATTGGCTAGTTCTCAAGACTAATTCATATAGAACATCCGTGCCTATATATTTCATTACACTCATTAAACATGACCCTTTATTCTCCTGAAGAAGAATAGTGAACTAATCGAAAGTTCTCAAGTTTTGGGTTATGTTTGAAAACTGTTAAAACTTTTATATGTGATCCTGTGTGCTAACTTCTTAATCAGTTTGGTAAAATCATCTACTGACTTTTATCTCTTTATTTTATTAATATGAGGGGAAAAAATATTTGTTACCCATAATTATAAATTACAAGTATGCCTGTGAATAGTTTGATAAGTTTTTTGTTCTTTTTAGACAATGTTTTATTGATATCAATAAATGAATTACATGTTGATTGTGTTTTACAGTTATAAATTGATAATAGTATAAACAAAACAAGTAACTAAATGCTGTGAATGTATTGTGTATTTAATAAGAAAGTTGGTTATCGCTTACAATACATCTGTACGTATACAAGCATGTTAGTCATATGCTGGTTGATAAAAATATATATAGAAATAATGTATGAAATAAAATATACTGTAAAATCAAACTGACTTCTGTTTTCATGTCATATGAATTCTACTTGATATATATCTATATAGTTTTTATTTTATGAATTGATTCATGAACTAAAAATGAAAGCTAATGCATGTGATTATACAGTAATTATATATACTATATAATTGTTTTTCTCTATGTGTGAAACTGAATGTATAATCACTTAAATCTTATTTTACTTTTTTGTGTGTTACAGTAAGCCATGAATTAGTATATCTTAATTTTTATGCTGATTGGTGCAAGTTCAGCCAGATCTTAGCGCCAATTTTCAATGAGGCTGCAGACCGTATAACAAAAGAAGTTCAAGTAAGTTTGTAAAACTTGTTTCCATGTTTGGAGGATTATTTTTATTTAACTATGTTTTAAAGTTACAAAGAATATGCAATCTTCAAATAATAATATCTGTCTGAAGGTTTCTTAGCATTTCCTAAAAATGTATTTAATGATAGCAGCAGCTCTAACAAATGAAATATCTCTGTTTTCAGGAACCTGGTAAAATTCTTTTTGGAAAGGTAGACTGTGATACAGAAAGTGAGTATTAATTCTAACAATAAAAAAAGTGATAATTTTATTTTCATATATTTTTGTGCATGTTTTAATGAATATTTATTCCATATGTCACATGTGATTTAGACCTCATCATTACAATTTCACATGATAACTTGTTCCATCTTCCTTTCTGATTCTTTTGTATTGGTTGTAATTATAGAGTCAGTTTAGCTCTATATGTGGAAGTTAGAAGGATTAAAGTCTTCTATTGAAAAAAATATGTCATCAGTGCATATTTAAGATTATAGTACATTTAATATTTACATTGACTCATTTTGTAACTATTTTCTAATTGTATGTACTGACTCAAATTGTCTTTTGATAAAGCTAACATTGCAACCAGATTTCACATCACAAAATACCCAACTCTAAAACTGTTAAGGAATGGAAAACTCATGAAAAGGGAATATAGGGGTCAACGGTCAGTAGATGCCATTACAGAATTCATTCGAGACCTCTTAAAAGACCCTGTTGTTGAAATAAAGGAGCAAAGTGATTTTGATAACATTAAAGTAAGTTTTTACAATCAGCTTTTAATTCTGTATTTTGTACTCAGCCAATTTCATGATAAAAGTAATTTGAATACTTAATTTCACATAAAGTATCTGATTTGTACAGAAACATAGTTGATGAACATAAATTTCTCAAATCTTGCAATCATTTACCATTTGTTACCAGTATTGCACAGAAGGTGCTACAACAGTAATATTTACTGCTTTTAATCAAAAACTGTGTATTGAATATTAAAGTGCTTACTATGAAATAAAGTAGAAGAAATGCTGTTTCCATGGTTATTATAATATCATAATTGATAAAACTTTTATTATAATTTAGTGCTTTTTGAGAATTTTAAGCTTAGTTTCCTTAGATGTCTGCATTTTAAAACATTGCGGTCCTTCTATACATGGAATTTAGTCTTAGTTTTGAAATAGATCTAGATGTATACCTGAATTGTAGATCTAGAAATAATCTTGTTAGATTTTTTAGTTTATAAAACCTACTTTAAATTTTACAGTATAAATTTTTTTTAAGATTTCTAAAAAAAATACTAATAGTAAAATTAAATCAACAGAACTAATATATTTATATTGAATAACTTTGAATCTCACATTGAATAAACCAATGAAAAAAATGTCTTTTAATAGGAAAGTACAGGGGCAGGGATATTGTATCTCTCTAGTAGAGCTCATCGTCAATATGAAGTGTTTAGAAAAGTGGCCATGGACCTTCGAGATGATTGCCAGTTTTTTGTTGTAACAGGGTATGTTAAAACTAGAGATACTGGTAAAATATGAGAAATTACATTTTAAGTAAAGGATCTTCATCAAATTTGATCATAGACATTGATAGGCTTAAGTATTAACCCTTGTTTAACAGGGTATAAAATTATGTGGAAATTAACAGGTCTAACAAGAAAGTTAGGATATATCACAGAAAGGTAAGCATATCTTTATGTTATCCAGTAGGAAAAGCAAGAAAATATTGAATTTTGTGGTTGTAAGTTCTTTTGGGCTGTTTTTATTCTTACACATTACTCAGATAATAAGAGACTAAAAAAATGCATATTTGAAATTTATTTTATAGGTAGCTGGGCCAGCTTATCACAAAGTTGGCTGTTTTACTTGTATACAAAATATGTACCATGCTGCAATTTTAAGCCTAATCATCAGTATGAATGATATACTTTCATTGACAGAAACCTGTATGTTATCACACTCACACACAATTATTTCTTGTTAACTGACTATAAAGGTAACATAAACAAGAGAATGAAATATTGTTAATTTAATAAGGGAAAGAGGGTTTGTCAAAAAAAATACAGAAACAAGTTGAATCAAAATGCAAAGACTATATTTTCAAGCCTACAACTACAGACTCTATAAAATGTAAACAAACTGGGCTGGAAATAGTGTATACATTATTTTCTAACGCTACAAATCTCTAATCTCTATTTTGACTTCTTGTCTACAGTGCTTATCAATTTAGTTTTTTTTTTGCTATCTGCCCATCAATGAAAGTTAAACTTACTTTTTTTTGTGATGATGGTACTAGCATATTACGTAATCTTTATCTATTTAAAGCATATACATGATATAACAAAGCAATATAACTTATAATTTAACTGGCTTTCTATATAAGTATAAAATAATTCCCTTAGCTACTCAATCTGAACTGGGTGATAGCAACTTTGAATCTGATCGAGAAAGAAGTAAAAATTTGTACTGAGAACAGAGTAGCTTTATAGTTCATTCAGTAAATTAAAACTTTGTATTTCTGAGATGATACTTGCCTCTGTACATAGTTTAACTATCTTTCTTGCCTGTTTGCCAGAGATTTATATGCTATCAGTCTTAAGACAACTCCCACCTCATTTCACATGATTTTGCTGATATGTGATGATGTCATTGTGTGACAAAAGCTCTCCACCAATAGGACGGTGACAAACTTCCTTGTGTAATAACTTCCCTCCTCTGCACTTGCACTCATGGTAATCTCTTTCTTCTCCTCAACATTGTATTGAACAGACATATTCAAATTTCTCTTCTGCATTTGCATTGTTAATGAAACTTGATTTTTGTTTTTTATGGCTTTTGTTTCAAAAACTTTATTTATTTTTCTGAATTCTCAAATGATGGTGATTTATAATTATTCCTGAATGAGTGACACTGATCACAATTAGGCCTTATTTCTACTATGGCTTTTGGAAGCTTGTTAACTGTGAGGGTCATTGCAGCCATTGCTCAGTATGTTGTGGATTACCATATGCTTACTAGGCCTTCTACTCCCTTTCTGTTAGCCAAATTGCTTTCTACTCAGTTGGAAATGATCTATTGAAATACAACTTTCACCTGATTTGTTTTGGGTAGTACCTTACAATGTGTGAAACCTTTCTAACTCTTTGGTTTTCATTCTCATGCATGTTCCTTTCCCTATTTTTTATATGTGTTCTTTATTATTTTCTTACTTCATGATTCTTGGAGTTTACCGTATCTTTTCTCCTTGCTTGTTATTAGGATTTATGCTGCTTCCTTTCTCTAACAGCTTCTTTCTCATGTCCAAATGCCTCACCTCCCTCATGTTCATGACTCTTTTTTTTACCTGAGTTTCATACAGTCTTCCTTTTCTCATTCCCTATCATTGGTATCTGTTTGGCCAGTTTGAAGGATTAAGCTCCTAACCTCCTATATCACTTTCTGGCTTCACATTTTAGTGTTTTTATATTTTTCTCTCTACCCTTTTGTATTCTCTTTCCTAACTCTGCCTTTTACTTGAGGCAATTCTTCGTGCTTCAGATATGCTTCTCTAAACATTAATTCCCTTCTTTGTTTGGCCTGTTTCACTTCTTATGCTCTATACCTTCGTACCTTATTCCCCTGTTATTGGGCCTTGTTGGGTCAGGTTATGTTCCCTTTTAACTATTCTTCTTATGTATTTGTTATTCAGCTGGCTCTCTTTTTTTTGTCCAGATATCTTTAGTGGAGCTCCTTTCTCCCTGATGTTATACAGCTTCTGTCTTCTTTATTTTCTTGGGTTATTTCCTCTGTCTCAACTTTGCCATTTCTTCCTATTCCTCTTCTAGATCAGTCTACTCCTAATCTTCCCATTCAGGATTCCAGGTCTTCCTCTTTTTCTTCTCTTCCCTCTGCCAGAAGTATATATAGTTTGTCACTCTTCTTGTCAGTGACTTCCATACTCTCACAATTCTGTGTATACCCATCTCCTCTCCTGCTGTTGATCTCATTTTCTGTTTACAGTCATTTTTCATTTCTCCTCCTTGGTCTCTTTCCTCACTCCTATTCTCTTCACTTCTCTTCTCATTTTCTTTTTTACCTCCCTCTGATGCTATCTGTCGTCATTTTCACCCAATTTAGAATTGGCTATGGTTGATGTGTCTGACCTTCCTACATGTCACTTTCAACCTGTCATCCATTTGTTTTCTATGTTCCATTCATCTTTTCTGTGTTATCCAATTACTTGCTCTTCTCTTCAACTTAGTCTTGGCCCATTTGTATTCAATGGTATTGTGATGGCTTTTGTTTTGCCATTTTCATGGTCTGGGGCTGATGTTCCTTTTCTTAAATTGTTTACTTCTGTTTGTAAATTATTGTATGTTTTCTCCCACCTCCCTTCCTTTACAGTGGCTACTGACATTTGGATGCTGAACAAGCATTCACTCTACATCAGCATGTTCAACCTTCTTGCTGTTCATTGGGCATGTTCTACTCATTATATTCCTTGATGGTTTATTACATCAACCAGGGGCTTTTGCTTTTGAGCATTAGACATTCACATCAGGTAGATCTTCTTGCCTGTCATTTGCTGGGATCTTACATCTTGGTGGTGGGATGCCTCTATTGGCCAGTTTGCTTTCTATCAGCAGAGTGGTCTCAACACCCCCAGGTTTTTTGTAGGGTTTGTTCTTGATTGAATACACCCCTCATGGATGAATTTGCCACCTTTCTCAACTCTGTGTTTCCTTTTTACTTGTCCACATTCTTCATCCTTCAGATCTGGCTATTGATTTTCTAAGCCAGATCTGGTCTCATCTCTTTCTATATGCATATTTCCCTATTTGTTTCCTCCCTCTGATTATTGACTTTACACATTTATCTCCTTCTTGGGCCTTATTGTTGGTGTCTCTTTTCTGTTTGACATTCCAACCCCTCCTTCTTCACCCAGTGTCTCCTCTCTCTCTCTTGCTTCACCCTCATGCATCACTTCTTCATCAAGTGATATCTTCAATCCTCACACATGTAATTTGCTCAACTTGTCACCCATTGTGCCAGACTTTCTGATTGTGTGGCATTCTTCTTGTCACATTCTGGTTGCCCTTCCACTGTCTCACTGACTGTGATGGTTCTTTTGTCATTGGTCCTTCTGCCATTCCATTCCTCCTGGCTGTTATATTGTGAACCACCTTTCTGTCTTTTTTTTACCTGACTGTTTAACAATGACTTATCAATCTCTGCCTTTCTAGTTGTTGAGAGGTCTTATCCATGGCATTTCACTTTTCCTGGTACCACAAGGTGGGTTTTTCCTCTGTCCTCTTCACTCTGTTTTGCTCCTTTCCCAATTTTCATGCCTGACTGAAACCTTAATGAAGTTTTGCATGATGTCACTCATGTTCCGTTCGAGCCATTGACTTCTTGCTCTTTTTACTGTATTTTACTCCTGACTTGTTTTCTTCTTCTCACCTGTGTTTACCTTTGGATGTTTATCTTACAGAAGCTTCTCACACCCTCTTCTATTACACTTACATATTCCTCTCCCCAAGTAGATATTTCCTTCTTCAGACTTCGACTGGTCTCGAGTGTAACAATATTTCTCTCCTGTTTCTCACCTGTTAGATCATTTGGATCAGGATTGGCTCCTGTATCCTGTGTGAGCTGTTCAGTGTGCCTTATAATGGATGTTGTATCCTTTTTGGGGTTCCCCTTTACCTGTCCCTACCCTGGGATTCCTCTTTTTCCAAGGTCCTCTCTCTCCTTCTACCCTTACTGGATGGGTCTGTTGACTCTTCCAGTCCAAACTGCATATCATTGGTGCCATCCTCCTGCAGCTGCAGTACATCCTGTAAAGTTTGATGGTAGAGTTGAGGCAAACACCTGTTATATGAATCCATATTGCATCACTGATGTGCCCTCATCCTGCAGCTGAATTCTGTCCCATAGACTCTGATGGTAGGGTTGAAATGTGCATATGTAGAATATCAATCTTTACTACATAACAGATGTGCCCTTCTCTCACAGCTAGAGTATCTTATAGAGTTGAGGTGAGCACACAAGATATGGTCTGAATGTGCCCCAACCATACTATGCATATTGACTATTTGACTGCTTTTGTGCAAATGCTCGAATGGTCACGTTCTCATTTCACCTGGCCCTGTAACACATGGGGCTCAGTTGCCTCTTTCCTTTTTCCTTTTTGGGCAAAGAATATACCTTGACTGAGACTAGATGCATTCTCCCATGGGTGTGCCTCTATGGAGCTCCTACTATTGGGTGTCATACTCCATAAGCTTTCTTCGGGTGCTTTCTAAAGGGCACCCATCTAAAATTTGCCCCATCCCCCTTATCATTTCAATGTGAGATTCTAGCCAAACTATGTGTGGAGGTAAGTTATCTCAGAAATTATGTTTTTTACCTGTAAATGTATTTTTGATAAATACGTTTACACACCTTCTCCACACTTTTGGTACACTTTTATTTTGCCTCATCAAAGAATGATGATACCATGAGTGCAAGTGCATAGGGAGAGTTACTGCACATGTAAGTGTATTGCCCTTCTATCAGTGAATGGTTTTTATTGCATGATGATTTCATTATGCACCAGTGCAATTCATGTGAAATGAGGTGGGAGTTGCCTTAAGGTTAGTGGCATGCAAATCTCTGGCAGGCATGCAAGAAAGGTGGCTAAACTGTATGCAAAAGCATCTATTATAAATATATTTTCAGGTAAGGAAATGTTAATTTCTATTGGTTACACGTGATGTAATAGATAATTTCAAAAAGAATTATTGGCAATTTATGAAAGAAAAGATTTGACATGTGGGTCTCACTTTCTAGTTTATGTCTCCTTAGTAATATCTACACTATACTGAGTAAGTTATGTTAAACTTGGGACATCAGAGAGAGGTGATGAAAAAATAGAGGATAGACAAGATGGCGTGAACAAATGTCATGATTCTCATATAAGGGAAGACTGAGGATTTATATAAATATTTTCTTTTAAAATTTAAAATTAAAACTTGTATAATATTAAGATTTATTTATTAACTATATTTTCAGAGCTCATTTTCAAGTTATCATAGGTTGTTCAGAAGGCTGTATTGGTTGTCTGAAAAAAAAAATACATAGGCCCTCAAAAAAAAGATCCAGTTATGAGAGTATTGATGTACAAAGACCCAAACAAACACCCAGTTGTAATGTTTTTATATTTTGATTATTTCCAAAAAATATAATTAATGTTTAGTTGGCAATTCTGCATCTTCATTCCACTGGATATGCCTTCTGCTCTGCATCCATAAGGTTCCTGGAAGGAACATCTCGCCCTCTCTAAAGACTGATGCTACAGATTTACAGCACTGGTGGGGTCAGATTCTCCCCTGCAGTCATAATGAATGGTACCTCCTCACTTCTCTGTCCAGGTCCTAACAAATGTAATATGTCTAATTTTTTACACCTTATTTTCTGGGAAGTTTTGTTACATTGGAAAAAATAAGAAGGACCTGGTCTGCTTTGAAGTACAGGCTCAACAAGAGCTCTGACCACATCCATTCTGAAGGCCTTCCGGGATAATGCTGGCTGGTTGGTCTGTTGTTTGTACAAAATGTGAGCATTTACAATTGTCAAGTCCAAAATTCGAAAAAAACTGTTTTTTATACCATTTTATTGTCCTTCGTGTGGTAGAGTAGTAAGTGTTGGTCATTTAGGTCCACTCCTCCCATAAACTTATTATAGTCCACAATTAACTGAGGTTTTGTAACCACAGTATCTCTCACTCTTCTTGTCACAGTTGTCATAGTACTAGAGTGTAAAGTTGAAAGTGCATAAATGTCTCGTTTGTCAGTCCACTTTACAGCTGTCAGAGTTCCACATTTAAAAAAATATGCTTCCCCTTTCTGTATGTTTGTAGAAACTAGTTGCTGTGAGAAATACAGTCTGTCTTTCCTGCATGTCCCATAATATGTCAAATAATCGAGGGGAAGTGTAAAAGTTGTCCATGAAAACCCAGTGCCCTAATCTGTTGTACTTATCCATCAGTTCCATCACAACACTGTCTGCTAAACTTTTATCTGCCATTTGTCCCTCTTTGCCTGTGTAGATTTTAAATTTCAGACAGTATCCACTCACAGCTTCTGCCAGGACCCATAACTTGATACCCCACTTGACAGGTTTCTTGGGCATGTACTGAAGGCAACCAATTTGACATTTTGTGCCCAATTCGTCAATGGTTAGTTCCTTGTTAGGAGAGTAGTGTAAAGCAAAATATTTTAGTAGACAGTCTATGACAGGTCTAGCCTTAAAACGTTTTTTAGGATCAGTTCTAAGAAGAGCATTAGTGTTGTTATTGAAGTGTAAGTTAGTATGGATTGCTAAAAACCTGTCTCTAGAGAAGATGTTAGTAAACCATGGATTATGGAAAGGAATATAAGTAGACCAATAGTCAGAAAAAAGAGAGGGCTTGAGTCCCATGGCTATTGTTACTCTAATATATACCAAAATGTCTTCATGGGTAACATCTGTCCATCTTATGGTTTTCTTCTTTGGGGGTTCACCTTCCTGTTTTGGCTGTTTAGATTTTGCATATCAATTTGTTTCACTAACAATAACATTTAAAGTTTCAAATTAAAACAGAAGTTTAAACATATTGACAGCTGTATTAGTAAAGGTTACCCGTTGAGACACAGGTTCGTCTCTACTGAATGGAAGTACATGGGTAGGTTCTTCTTCTTCGGTGATTTGCACCCATGTCCAAGTGTCACTGCAGGTGAGAGGCCTCCTGCTGGGAAGAACCAGTCCTTGTAGATATTGTAGCTCTACCCCTTCCTTTACCCATCTTTGTCCTGCCTCTTCTCTGTGGTGGTGGTGCAGGTTACCTTGATGTACCTGGCCTGGGTGATTCCACATCCTCGTCTGATGAAGATCTTTCACCAACTATTTCCTGATCTGTCCATAAGACAGAATCAAGAAGAGCTGGCTCTAGATTTGGTTACCATCTGGTTTTATAGATAGATTCTGTCAGAGGCATTGACACATTAGCTGAAACTTCATCAATGTCAGACTCCTCTGACAGAATGCCTTCTTCATCAGACACATTTAGAAGAAACTGTATCTCTTCTTCACTGAGTTTTTCTTTTTCCTCAACTCTTTTGCTTTATTTTTTTAATGTGTCCATTTCTAGAAGAAAAAACAACATTAAATGTATATTACATGTATCTCCTGTTGTGTATTATTGCATATATATATACACACACATAGTGTATTCTCTGATGTGTATATTTGTTTTACATGTGTATATATGTAATCTGTTAATATGATGTGTATCACAGATATCAGAAGGAGTACATGATGTGCTAATATACAGAAACAACTACACTGGATTTTATCAACTAATATATATTGAAATTACTGAACAGATGTATATGTACTAAAATTATGATTACTTACTTTGAAGTAACCACCAAAAGCATTTTGCACACTCTGATCACCAGTTTGAAGAATGCAAAATACTTGTTAAAGAAGACTTTTGAAACCAAAACTAAAACAGTGTAGTAGATGGTAGTGGAACCTGAGTTTCTATTGGTTGGCAAATAAGTGTTGTAAAAGTGAGAGAGGATAGCATCATTTATAATAATGTGCCCAAATAACACCTTCATATACTTATGCTGCAAAATTCCACACACATCAAATGGGTGACCATAGTACTGAAACACCTGCTATGTAATTGGATAAGCCCAACTCTGAACCATATAATAAATGTTTTTACACATTCTAATTGCAATTTTATTATCTTTCTAATTTTTATTAAACATTATCTATAGTGTGAGACCTGGTCATTAGTTTGATAACATTATATCAACAACTCTATCCATATTGATAAGAGATGTTGGTGTCCTTATCACAGAACATAAAGAATGAATTGGTGATACAGCAGTATTTTTATGATTTATCTTTTGAGAAATATAATTGTTTAATCAAACTCAGTCTGAAAGTTAGTCATTTATAATCACCCTTTGCTTAAATAAGGCAAGTCAATTAACTATCCATTTGAGAACATTATGTCTAAAAATAAACTTTATGATTCATCTTGTCAAAAGCCTTCTGAAAGTTGAAGTCACAATTAAAGGTATGAAAATGTTTAAAAAAATTTCATGATGTCTTTCCATTATGTATTACCACTACCAGTAAGTACAGGCAGATACCAAGTAACATTACATCAAGCTTATTATGGTGGTGAAAAGCATAACTGCACTAACAAGTTGTCTGACTCTAAAACAACACGAACTTATGAGTGTGTTCTTTAAATGTTGAATACAGACTCAAAGACTTTTTAAAGTTGATTCATAAATATGCAAATGAAAGTTGTATTGGCTTTATATCAATGATATCAAAACATTTTTAAAACTTATTAGCCAGCTAAATTTTCTACTAGCTAGCTATCTTTTAGTCATATTGTATGCATGTTTACATAATGCACTGCAAGAGTAAGCAGCAGTGACATTTGTCCTTTAAGTTAAAAGTGATGAACTATTAGCTGTGTGAAACTATAGAGTAACATTTTTTTCTGTTTAACTGTTTTGATTTTGCTTTATAATATAAGCCCTATCATTTCACATCAGTGACAATAAATGACATGATTCTCAAACTTGTTGCACATTATATTTTAGCAAATCATACCCCAATAAGATGAAAGACAAGAGACAGTCATTTAAAGTTGAGAAATTAAAAGTAAATTGTTGTGTTAATAAATGCCACAATTAATTTTATACAATGTTTTATTTTAATTTTAAATATTTGGTTTGTAATACAAAGAAGCTGAAAGCAACAGCCTATATGATTCAGAGTAGCTTTAATATTAATAAATAACCACTGTAGGTTTCAACATCATCAATTTGTGATAATTCAATTAAGGCAACTTATGCAATAAATTTTAAAATTAAAAATAGGATCAATGTTTATAGTCCAAGTAAAAGATGCTATTAAATGATTTCACAATAGATTAGTTCAAGCTTCCATTTTTCCAATTAAAGTTGTTGACCTCATTAATTTAACTAGAATGTGTGTGTTGAAATTTTGTTTTCAAAGTTAATGAAAAGTATTATGTGCAAAATATTGGATTAGCCATGGGTTTCCCTAAGTGACCTTTGTAAGGATAGTTTTGAATGTATTGCTCCTTTTAAACCTGATTGTTGGATTAAATTTTTTGTTGGCACTTTCTTATTTTGGTGGCATGGAGGTATTGAGTTAAAAACATTTGCTGTTTATCTAAACAATGTTAATCCTTCTAAATCTATTCAGTTTACATATAAGATTGAACAAGATAATTGGCTACCTTTTTTAGATGTACTTGCTAAAAGAAATAACAATGGAACTATTTCCACAACCATTTATTGGAAACCATACTCATTCTCTGTGCTGCCATGTGAAAGATCATGTCACTCATTTTCTCAAACACTAGCAGTTTTTCATACTTATATAGACAGAGCATTTAATATTTATTCTGATTATATTAATTTGAAAAATGAATTGAATTACAAAAATAACATTGCTATTGATATAGATTGTAATGTTTACATCACTGAATGTATAATACAAAAAAAAACATATAACTCAAGTTTTATTAAACAATGTTTATGATAATAAAATTAATCATGCAGTAATATTATCATATGTACAAGGTTTAACTAGCAAAGTCCATAGTGTATTTAGAAAACATAATTTTATTCTGATTCTTAAATCATTTGACAATACTTCTTAGTACTAAAGATAAAAAAAAAAGATATTTTAGATGAAAAAATGTACATATCAAATTAGGTGTGAATGCAACAAAAATTATCTTGGTCAAAATAAATTGAATTTGAAGTAGTCTTAATGGATATAATAAAAATATGCGTATTTCTCCTGTTGCTGAACATGTTATTGAAACAGGTCATTCAGTACAATGACATGAATACAGTGAACTTAGCACTCAAACAGAATTGAATATTAGAGAATCAATAGAAATTTTGTCTGTAAATGAATTAATTCTTTGTTAAATAGAATGCTGGTGATAATTCACAGTGTTGGAAAGAAATATTGACATCTTATGTATAATCACATCACCCACATAGATCACAGTGAGTTAAACCTTTTCTCTATAAAACTGTCTGCTTGTTTAGTAGGTTTTTCTCTTGATGATTGTAGCTTAAAGCTGCTAAAACATGTAATCTTTTAGTTTTGGCCATTGGCCAAATAAAATTTTTATTGTTCATTTTAAGCATTGATCCTATTTTTAATTCTATCATCAGTTTGTGTATGGCCACTCGATCGTATTAGACTTGCCTTATGTTTGTGCAAAACAGCAGACTACTGTTACTGGCTGGCAGCTAGTTTCCTTTTACCCAACTAGTCATTTCCATGCATGCTGGTGATGAGTCAGGAAGTCAGAATAAGTCCCTGCAACAAGAACATCCTGCTTACAGATTGTTGGATATTTGAGATATGCAGTGTTTTTATCTTGTGTGGTTAAAGAAATGCATTATGGCTAACTTGTGCATGAATGTGGTATTTCTACTCACCAAATTTTGAAGCCATGCATATGTTCATTCACATGAAGTGCTCTTATCTGTTTATGCATATACCTACATACCATCAACTTTCTTTTTTTTATTGCTTTTTTTTCCTTTTTTGGTGTTTGATACATATATATCAAATGTCATTGAGTTAAGAAGAAATTTTCTATTTCTATTTGAAATATCGAAGCCCTAGAAATTATTGTCTTAACAATTTTAATGACAGATTTTTAGATGTTTTATAGGAAAATAATGTAAAAAAAGCATGTTTTAGGAGAAAATAGATATAAAAGCATGTTTACATTTCCTACATTCCTGTTTATTGAATATAATTTCTTCAATCTCTGTGTACAAGTATGTTTAAAAGATAGTTGATATTTATCAAACAAATTGTGTTTTTATCATTTCAATATTTAGAGACCTAGCTAAAACAGGACCTAAGGATGAAGGAAGTATTATCTTCAAACCTGCTAGGTCAAAGGTTAGGAATTATTTTTTCACTATTCTTTGTATTATAATACTTTTTTACTAATTGGTAAAACAAGATGTTCTTTATGGAACATGGGTACAGGTATTTTATTTTTGATAAAAATGTTATTTATACAACATTTTAATGTCAATATAGTTTAAATCTAAAATTACTCTAAGAAAATGAAGTAAATCAATGTTCACAACTTTTTTTTTCCATTTTTCACACATATTGTATATTCTCTTTAAAATAATATTGAATGACTTTAAATTTAAGATTTACATTTATGTTGTTATAACTTTGAATAAAGCAGAAGCTACTATATCATCCCCTCCTACTGAGATTTTTTGCATCATAATGCTTTTTTTGTTTTGTTTTTTCATTACAAATGGTTTAAGTTGTGAACAAAATGTCTTTATAGTATTGTATGTGTATATTGAGAGAATTTTCTAACTTTTTGTGTAGTTTTATTTGAAATCTGTTTAAATCGTAGTGGCTCAAAGTTTTATTGGTTTTGATATTAAAATTATATCATCAGGTATATCAAATTTTTCTCTTGTTTGATTTCTTATATAGTATTGTTATTGTAAAGATAATTAAAAATTTACATGTGTAAAATAATGAATTGTTCTTTGACAATAGGATGCCACTCTTTTTGTGATTCAAGACTCACAGTTTGTGCTAAGTTTATAATAGTAATCTAGTTTTCTTTAGAAAAAGAACTTTAAAGTATTTTATTAATGGGTTCCTTTATTTTACATGACCTCGTAACCACCATGAAACCATGAAAGTATACGTACTATAACTCTGAAAGTACTTACTGTATCTTCGTGAAATTTGGCAAGCTTTTAGTAAACATTACAAGTGTTTTGTACACGAAAGATTAGATTTTTTAAATTAACTTGATTTGACCGACCACTTGACCTCTTTGTACTAGTTTAAAGTTAATAGTTTTCTTAATACTTCTAACTTTCAATATAGTGTGTACATCTTCACAAAATTTGGAAGTCTTTCATTTAACATTGTAAGTCTTTCACATTATGAAAAATCATATTTTTTTAGTGAAGTATTTTTAATAAACTAAAATAAAGATTTGTTCATGAATATATTGATTATTTGTTGTGAATAGTCCATGTGCAAAGTCATTTTCTTCATTTCAAAAATCTCAAATTTCCTTTGTTTAATCCCTAAAACCTCCTAAATACATTTCAAACGTTTTTTTTTTCGGTAAAACTATATATATTTCATATGTTACTTTCTCTATCCTAACTCAAAATGGAACCAAAAGAAAAATTGAAATTACCTTTTTTTCTTTCTAGAATGACTTAAAATTGTAACATGAAACTACATTAGTTTATCCTAAGTATCTTTATGCTCATAACAGTATACATCTATTTATAGGTAAATTTTATTGTTTTATTGCCCTCCTAATTTCCCTTTGAACCATGTCTAACTACTATCCGCACCATAATAAGCTGTAAATCACTCAGGGCACATGCAGCTCACATTACTCTGTCGAATTATATTATCCATATGCTGTTCGTATGCGTGCCTCATGAAACGTTTTTATTATAATTTATTATTATTTATTTTACCTAATCTAATCTTAACTAACCTAAAAGATCCATATATTTACATTTTAGTAACTTTTATAATTGTATATAAAGAATAAACATGAAAAACAAGAAATAAAGTACTTACCCAATCTTTTTTTCTTGCTGTTGATGGCACTTAATCCTACTTTTTTTATAATAATGCTAGTAATGCACTAAATTTTTATTTAATTAAATAATGCATCAAAGAACATAGACTAGTAACATGCAAAAAGTAGGCAATTTACCCTAACTCTTAAAAATTTTCTAGTTTTCTAACTATGCGACAAGAGGTGTTACAAATTCATTCAGGAATGAATTGTGTATTATAAATGAAATTGATGCTTGTCTGTTCAGAACACAATGTTATACAATACGTCATTTGGTAGATGAAAATTTTCACTTTCTATTGGTTGTAGGTAATATATAATTAAATGTAAGAGTGAACTGTTAACAAATCCTGTAGCAGGAAGGGTCTGATTTTCCACTTGGTAGCTCTGTAACCAAACAAAATTGAAGGCAAAAATTATGATTTGTTTGAGCAATGATGATTTTATAGTGAGTAATCTACATTTAATTTCGTAGTTATTGGAGGGGTGGTGGATAAAATAGAGGCAAAAATACCTAGAGAAAATGTCACTAGGGAAATTCAGGATTTTTTTTTAAATATTGCTTTGTAGAATTTAGGACTTGTATACTATCAAAATATGGATTATTAGCTAAGATTTTATGCTATACTAATTAGTATAACATAAACAAAGAATAGTTTAATAAAGTTTTGAATGTAAAACACTAAAACATTATGTCATGTGCAGTAAAGGATACTTGTGGTGATAGGGTTAAATAAGCATTTTGATGTGTCTTCATCTTCAGGAGTAACGTAAAAGGCTAAAGTAGATTTTTGTACTTATGCACTTGGTATTAGTTGTGATATTACGTTCTATGCTATTTTCATAACTTACTGGCCAACCTTTATAGTAGGCCATGCCATGTACCTGTATAGTGATAAGCTGTTTGATACAATTTTTTTTAAATTTATTGTTTGTACATGTTATGTTATAGCTGAATTTTCAATTTCATTTGTTGTTTAATGTTTGTTTCGTAACCTGTATTTTAAACTCTTTTTAGTTTATTCAACATAAATACTACCACATATACATTTTATTTTATAAATTTGAGTTTATCTTTGGCATTCCCCAACATTTCTTTAATCTTGTTCATAGGTTTGAAGATGGGATAAATTTTTTTGTTCTTTCTTGAAGACATTAAGTAATTGACCTGTTATTCCTGAAATATAAGGTAAACTTAGATGTTTTTTGTTTTTATTTTAGTTTTCTCATAAACAGATCTTAGTGTTGTGTTTTCAAGCAATATTTCACCATTACTGAATTTATTTAATACTCTATCTACAATATTTGGTTTAAATCCTACTTAATAACAACTCATTGCTTAAATCTTCTTGCTTAGTATGTATTTTCCAAGCTTTGTAAACATTTAGGTTTAAAATGCAGAAATTTTTTATGTTCTTGTAGTTCATGGTTCATGGATACAATTTTATGGGATAAAACTATAATTCTAGCTCAACCTCACAGTATGCCCGCTGAGAATATTAGAAATAGTAAACTTTAAGAAAGAAAAATAGTATTAAACTAAGATGAAGGTCCAGCTAGTCATTGTTTTAGTATATGACGTGACCTAAAGGTTGGCCAGTAAGTTATGCGGATTATGTAGTACATAATATCACACGACTTGTAACAAGTGTATAAATAGTTTGTAAGCTATGCCTAAAGATGACGTAGACACATGAAACATTTTCGATGATGAGGAACCCACTTTGAGACTAATGACGCTTGGAGACAGTTTGAATGGGTAATGA
>NW_013668167.1:43101-77785 GCF_000517525.1 Limulus polyphemus
AAAAGCACAAATGAAGATTGGACATAGTGCTTTGATTATCCATTACCTGACAAAAGCACAAATGAAGATTTAACATAGTGCTTTGATTATCCATTAACTTACAAAAGCTCAAATGAAGATATGACATAGTGCTTTGATTATCCATTTACCTTACAAAGGCACAAATGAAGATATGACATAGTGCTTTGATTATCCATTACCTTACAAAAGCACAAATGAAGATATGACATAGTGCTTTGATTATCCATTACCTTACAAAAGCACAAATGAAGATTTGACATAGTGCTTTGATTATCCATTACCTTACAAAAGCACAAATGAAGATTTGGACATAGTGCTTTGATTATCCATTACCTGACAAAAGCACAAATGAAGATTTGACATAGTGCTTTGATTATCCATTACCTTACAAAAGCACAAATGAAGATTTGTCTGCTCTGCAACGATAACCCAATCTGTGGAGAATCCGTTGAAAAGATTTCGGGCTCATCCCACCAACTTTGGCCACTTCTGCAGTCGTTAATCTGGGATCCATTTCGATGCTCCTCTTGACAGCCCTTTTTGTCCTCTCCGATGGACCAGGACGACCCAGACGCTGCTCAGTTGTTTCCTTGCCGTGTTTCCTGAACTGCACGATGATTCTGTTGACTGTCGAAAGCGGGATTCCCAAATTCTGCAAAATTTGTCGCTGACTTATTCTACCTTCTGCTTGACCAACTATCCTTCCTCTAACAAAATCTGACAATTCGAGAGAACCTTGAGTTATAGGCATGTTGTAGCACAAGATAATTAGTGTGCAGACCATTTTCATTTATATAGTGCTCTGTGAACACAAATTAGTTAGCATAAATCAGTTAAATGACAAAAATTAGGTGTCTATTTACTTGTGACCACTCAGTGTAGACTAATAACTTTCCCCTAACTCTCAAAGTTGTTCTGGCTTTGTAACTCTATGACAAGGACCATTACAAATTCATCCAAGCTAGTCGTTAAATTTCCCATGGGAATGAAGCTTGTACTCTGAGTGAAGTTGACACCTACCTGTTCAGAATACAATTTTATACATATGTCATTTGATAGATGAAAACCTTGACTTTTTATTGGATATAGGTAATATATAATTAAATGTAAAAGAGAACTATTAATAAAACCTGAAAGAGAGGATGTGACAGGTAGGTGTGGCAGGAGATTATTATAGAGATTATTTATGTTGAATTTTGTACTTTTTCGAGGGGTGATGGATAAAATAGGGATGATGACATGCTAAGAGAAAATGTGTCACACTAGTGGAAATTCAGGATTTTTTAAAATTTGCCATGTAAAATTAGGAACTTAAAACTTATATACTATTAAAATATGGACTATTAGCTACAATTTTATGCTATACTAATTGGTATAATATAAACACAAGTAGTTTAATAAAATTTTGAATGTAAGACTCTAAAACTTTTTGTCATGTGTAGTAAAGGATACCCAGGGCAAAAGGGTTAAGTATTTTTACTAAACATTTATTTGTGAATATGAGAAGTCAAAGTGTTGACTGCTCTGAGTGCAAAGTGATTTTTATGTTAAGATTAAAAATAATTTTCTTTATCTGAAAATTATGAAATTTTATTTCTTAAATCCCTTAACCTCCTAAAGAAATGTCAAAATTGTTTTTCAGTGAAACTTTATAATTTTCTGTTTTTTCCCTATCCTAATTCCATACCTATTTGGTCAATTTGACTGACCTTGTAAACAACCATAAAAAATAGGAAACAAATCTAGATTACCCTTTTTTTTAGAATAACTGCAAATTATAACATGAAACTACGATTGTTTAACCATAAAAGCTTAAAGCTTGTAACAGTTGCATATGTGTATACTTAATTTTATTCTTTATTGCCCTCTGAACTGTTTCTAACTAATAATCTTGCCACTCAAGATGTAAATCACTCAGTAAATGTGCAGCTCATGTTACCCTATCAAATTATGTAACACATAAGCTGTTTGCAAACATACTTCATTGAGAATTTAATTTTTTCATGATCTTGCCTAATCTAACTTAATAACTTTCTAATTTTTATATTTTACTTAATTTTATAATAATAAATAATGAATTCACATGCAAAACCTGGGTGTTTTTCTTCCTTTTTACTAAAATTGTTTTGTTGTTGACTGTTGATGAAACTTAAGCCTACTTTTTTATACTTGTGGTACTACTACAACATTAAATTTTTTATTTAATTAAATAATGCACCTATGAACACAGAATGAACATGCAAAAATCAAACAAGGTCCTATAACTGTCATAGTTTTTCTGGCTTTCTAACTATGAGATAAGAGTCTTTAAAAATTCAACTATGCTCTTTGATTTCTGTGAGAATAAATTTGAAACTGAACAATGAAATAGACTGTACTTTTTACAGAAAACAACATAACATAATATGCTATTTGATGATTAAACCTTTGGCTTTCTATTGGTTATAACTAATACAGTTTAAAATGTCAAAGAGAACTGGTGACAATTTGTGAAAGAGAGGATGTGACAGGAGGGTGTGGCAAGTGTCTGATTTGCTATTTTATGGCTCCATAAACAAATAGTTTTAAAGGCTATAAAATTATGTTTTTGCCTGAGTAATACCTATTTTATAATAAGTAATTTACTTTAAATTCCTTACTATTCACAGGGTTGATAAATAAATTAGAGAAGAGGGAAGACCTAGAAAGCAAATGTCACAATTCTCATACTAGAGGAGATTGATGATTTTTTTAATATTTCATTATATAATTAAGAACTTAAAACAGATATAAAATTAAAGTTTGGTTTATTAATTATTTTTTGATGCCAAGTTTATTCATATACATTGATACATATGTGGAATTAAATTTTGAATGTAACTCTATAAATAGTTGTGACATATGATATTTTACCTCCCTGTTGTAAAAGTGCTAATAATTACATTTTTCTAAGGATAATTCAGGCTCAGTTGTTTGTTTTGCTAGCTTTTTATAATTTTAACTTAAAAACATTTATGATGAAGGTTGTTTTCGGTCAATGCCGTATGGTATATACCCAGAATTTTAATTGTTTGAAGGATTATAAAATTTGAATTAAAAACCATAATGGTACTATGGGAACCAAAATAAAATCTTCTGTTTTATGCTGTTGTAAAATAATGTATGTCCTTTTCACCAGTTAGGATTTGTTGTTTTGGTATATATATATATATATATAAATAAATATTGTATACATATAAGAAGTTCATGCATGAGTCCATAGTTATTATTATAGAAGCTATTTATTAATTCTTAGCACACACTGCAAATTTTTTTATTATTTACAGAGTTCTGGCTTTTTCAGAGATAATAATAATATAGTAATTATGCTATTTCAACTTTTTGCCTTCATCTAGGTAAGGTTCCATATTATTACATCCTCAGAAAGCTTAAAAAGTAAGCCCAAATAAGTTATTTAAGGTAAACAAAATAATAGAACTGTGTTTCTTTCTTTCTTTGATTTTTTTTTGTATTTAAAAAATAGTAATATTGTGTTAACTCAAAGTAGAGCTTACCAGTTACATAAACTTCATTCTCATGATCAAACCTTTCTGCAGAAACTTGTGGAGATTGTCTCAAATTTTATACTTGGTAATAAATAAAGGCTCTTAAATCGTGGTTAATACTATGGTTTTACCTTAAGAAATTATACAGTTTGTCATTTACTTGGTTTTTAAATCTTTATCAAAATAGTTATAAAATTATGTCCTTTTATTGCTGATTTTTTTATACTGTGAAAATTTGTATTAATAGTTTATCCTTATCATTTTTTACTGCTTGAAATTTCGAAATAAATCATATAACTTCTCTGTTGAATAAAATAGAGCTGTAATTAAGAATATAGATTGTTACAACTAAATGGGATAAAGGAATGGTAGAGTTATTGAAAATAAGTGAGAAATTTAATAAATCAGATAATGTTATGAATATTATAAGAGAAACCAAATTATAGAGATATCCTTACACTTGTATGGTTTAAAACAGATTCTATCTGTGGATTCCATTCAGTCCATAAGACCAAGAGTATCAAACAGTGGCACTCGTGACTATGTTTTGTCAGAGTATGTGGTAAAATTTCTTTATAAATATATGGTTAAAGCTTGTTTTAAAATTTCATGATTGTGTATATATAGCTTGTTTTTGATACTGAGTCACTGTACATTATTATCACTTTGCAAGAAACTATTGATCTATATGCCAATTTAATTTTTTTCTTCAGAAATAGTTAATGGTTTATCATAACAAAAGCTTATTAAGCTTACATCTTTTAATTTTAGGTCTCATTTTATGTTTAAATAAAGTATTTATGATCATATTGATCATTATTGCTAATCCATTTTTAAATTATTTTGAGAGACTGGTGGGAGACCGAGCTGTAATTTTTCTGCACTTTATTACAGATATTTATTTGTAAATGATACTCTTGTTATTTTTCTGTTACAAATACATTATTTTGATAGTAAGCATCCAAGTATTAAGTTCATTGTCAGAGAAGAACATGATTCAGCATTGCTATTTTTAGATATTTTAATAGATAACGAAAAAAGTAGTTTATCATGAAACAGTATTTTTGGATATGTGCAAATTTTGGTAATTTCATACATGTTGCTTTTAAAATTAATTTGTTCAAGTGTTTGATTAATTGGTATCACAGAATTATGAATGAACAATTATACTTTAGTACGTGAAGAAATAAAAATACCACACCTCTGCATACAGTTTAGCACACATCTTCCCCACACATCTGCCTTAGAGATTTGTATGCCACTAGCCTTTAGTGAACTACCACCCAATCTCATGAGAGCTCTTATGAATTGTGTACCCCCCCTATGCATTTGCATGAGACAACTTCATTATTTTCCTCAAAATTGAACACTTAAGACATGTTTTGTTTCTTCAATTTACTGAGATTTGTACAACCTATGGAACTTAGATTCCCTTTCTTTCTTCACAGTGAACTCACATTTTAATGTGACATCAACTTTTACTTGTGTGAGTGAAGAAGTTCTTCCCACAAATTATGTTTCTACTGTTGTTTCAAAAGGCATGTTGACTGAGCAAGATGCGACAGCTATCGTGCATTGGGTTGTGGGTTCCCTTATGCAGTCAGGACCTTCAGCTTCTGTTCCTTCCCCTCGTAGTGAGGGGGAGAATGAGGAGAACAAATTTGATTGTTCATTTCCACCTCCTAGTTTTGCTTTGGGAACTTCTCTTCTGTTGGAGGGGAACCCTCAAATTTCCTTGCATTATCAGAACTGAATATCACAGTTTTGTACCATTCTTTCTCTTTCTCCTGTGTCATATGACTCTTCACATTCTCTACTTCATAATTCTAACCTTAGAAACTTTTTCATTTTTCCACCTTCTCCTGACATTGGCATTCATGCAGATTTGGTTCTTTACCAACTACGTTCCTGCAACCTTGTGCTTCATCTTCCTTATTTGCTGATTCTTATATCATGGCTTATAACCATTCTGAATTCCCTTTATCGATTGACAAAACTTGGAATCTCTCTTCCGTATTTGGAGGGGCTGCAGACTCATTGTAATGTGTTTTGCTGTTCAATGCCCAATACTCCTGTCTTTGTCTGATCCTGCTTACCTTACTCCTTACTTTGTTACCTCTCCTCACGACATCTAATATCCAAGGCATTCCATTGTGCTCCAGATGATTTTGAGGGGGAATCTTGTTCTCTTCTATGACCTGTTTATCTTCTTCTGCCCTTTTTGTGCTCACCTGGATTCTCTGTTTTGGGACTTGTTGGGTAGGGATACTCTCCTCTCTCAGGTTCAGCTACCTTTTTCCTTTGTATGAGAGCTTTACATAGCCCCTTCCTTTGCCCTGACGTTTTCAGGGGTATTTCTAATTCCATGAAATCATGGGTGGAGGCTGGTTGTCATTAAACCTTTATGTTGTCTCTAGTTTCCCAATTGACTCTACCTCCCTCCACCTATGTTCTCATCCAAGCCCTCTCTGCTTCCTCACTTTTAATTCCCACTTCCTGACCTTCCTCTTTTAACTGTCCTACCTCTAGCTGATGTCAGACTTCCTGAGCTCATTTGTGACTAGCCAGTAGGTTTGGGACTTAAGGGGGCCCCTCTGACACAGTATGCACACCTATGATTTCACTTTTCTGCCAACAGGTGGGTTTCGCAAGCTCTTATCCATGGACTTTCTCTCCATTTCTCATGTCATTCCCCTGTGAGTCCTTATCCTGTTTTCTTTCTATCTCCATCTGTTCCTGTCTATCTTCAATGCCTCAAGGAGGTGGTGTCTGATTTGTTGGACAAACAAACCATAGAGACCATGTATGATTCTCTTAAGGGGTTTTACTCTTGTCTTTTTGTGGTCTGCCAAAAGACTAGTGTCCAATTATTGACTTTTCTTCCTTCAGTCACTTCCTGATCGACCCACACTTTTGAATCCCAATTTTCTTTTCTGTCATTCATTTTCACCCATTCATGGTTTTGGCACCCCACTCGTCAGTGCCATTGCCACCCCTATTAAGCTCAAGCTTCTTCTCTTCTGCTCTCCTGGTCACTCAGCCAGGATTGGTCTTATCTTTTCCTTTATGCCTATCCACCTCTTTGACTTTTACCTTAGATCCTTGCCTTGGTTCATGGCACTACTTGTCGGGTCCACTTGGTGGCACTTCATTGTCCAGCACAATATATTTCTCTTGCTTCAACCTCACACATCACCATTCCATCAAGGGATCTTATCCCTCCACCTTCATGTTTGGGATTTGTCTTTCATTGTTGGTCCATCTTTTCTTCCTGACTGTCCTATTATTGACCATCCCTCTACTTTCTTTACTTGACTGGTTGACTGTGGATTGTCTATACAATTGCCAGTCAGACGGGGGCTTTGTCCACAAAGTTTTGCCTTTCTCAATACTGCAGGGTGTTTTCTTTCCATTTCCTCCACCTTGTTCCATTCCTTCCTTCCTCCATAGATCTTCTCGCTCTGTTCCCATGCTTGACTGGGACCTCAGTGTGTTTCTGTTTGCTCTCACCTGTGAACCTTTTGAGCAATTTGCATTTTGCTCATTATACCACCTTTCTGTTCAGAACTATATTCTCTTTTTCTTTCCTGTGATTGCTGTCATTCAGATGTATATGCTATCAATTCTTCTTGTATTCTTTTTCCATCGGGCTTGGCATGGCCAGGTGGTTAGGGTGCTTGACTCGCAATCTGCGGATTACGGGTTTGAATCCCCATCCCACCAAACATGCTCACCCTTTCAGCTATGGGGGATTATAATGTGATAGTCAATCCCACTATTTGTTGGTAAAAGAGTAGCCCAAGGGTTAGTGGTGGGTAGTGATGACTAGCTGCCTTCTCTCTAGTCTTCCCACTGCTAAGTTAGGGATGGCTAGCACAGATAACTCTCATGTGGCTTTGCATGGAATTCATAACAAACAAACAAAAACTTTTCCATTGTTCTTATATTCTTCTCTATTAAGAAGTTTACCACTCTTTCTTACCTACTTCCCTTCCTTCCATTTCTCACCTCTATTAATGATTGGACTTGGTCAGACTTTTGTGTCCTGCTTGTGCAGTTCATTCCTACTTATTTCGTACTTCACCCTTTTAAGACTCCCATCAATGACTCTTCGTTCCCTGGGATTCATCTTTCTCCAGGGACATCTCTTCTAATCTTACAGATTGGATTCATAATGTTTTACATTTGTTCTACTCCTCATTAGAGGTTAATGCTTGCAGAATCATCCACATTTCATTCCCTCATCTCTCATTTCTGATGACCTCTAGATGAGATCCTTCAGGTAGGCATGTGAAATAACCCACACAACTCTTTTGCCCATTATTTTCATCATCTAGCTGTCTTGTCTACAGAAGGTTCTTTAGAAAGGTGAGTACATTTCCTTTTTACTTTACAGCCTTCCTTCATTCATAGAATCCCACTAAGTGGCTGGTGGTGCCTCCCAGGGTATACTTGTTTCCTAAAATCTGCATCAAGCCAGGATAACAGAAAGCTCTCATACCATCTGCCCTACTTACACATATGCCCACTGTGACATGGGGTCCTCCACAAGACAACATTAAATATCCTAATGGTATATTTATAGATATTTACTTCTTTGTCCAATCCAGACTGTACCTATTCCATGGATTTTTCATAGAAAGGTCCAGCACCAGTAGAATGTTCTGCCCACTTCTCTGCCTCACACTTGCTGGCTTTTCTAAACAGGGTTTCACAGTGGTGGGTGGTGATGACTAGCTGCCTTTCCTCTAGCCTTACACTTCAAAATTAGGGATGGCTAGTGCAGATAGCCGTCATGTAGCTTTGTGCGAAATTCAAATCGAACAAACGAACAAAAGGTAATTGTTGCACATGGAGGTATGTCAGCTTCCTGTTGGTGGAGAGCTTTTGCTGCATAATGACAGGCTTATGTAGTAGCACAATTCATGAAAAATCTCATAAGATTAGGTGAGAGCTGCCTAAAGGCTACTGGCATCCAAATGTTTAGGACAGATTTGTGGAGAATATACCTAAACTGTGTAAAGAGGTGAGTGTCTATCAAAAAATACATATTCAAGGAAGGAAAATGTTAACTTTAGAAGTTTCTGAAATTAAATTATTTTTTGCTACAGATTCTGATCAGTTTTATTATGGAATGTACACTCTTGAAAATATACGTATAGGTGTATTCAGTTTGTTTTTGTTGGTAAACTGTGTAAATTTTAGGAGCAAACACTTGGTTTTTGTAACTTTTGTAAGTAATGACACATTCTAATTTTCTTAATTAAAAGTTTCATCAATATTATTGATTATGATGCTTAGAATAATTGTTAATGTTATTTTATTATCATTGATTTTTACAGCTATGAAGATTATTTTTTATTTTTAGCTAATTATATAAAATTATGACAAATATATATCTAAGCTTGTCAAATGTCACAAACAAACATGGCTAAATAGGAAGGGTGCCAAAATGATAGTTCATTGTATTTCAGTTACTATATATTAGCTTTCCTGGATATTGATTTATGATGTATTTATTTCTTGACAGTTCATTTTATAAATTGGCTTCATTAATTCATAGGTTACGTTTTAGTTCTGACCTATGTTCAGCTTATTTTAAACATAAGTTATTAAAGTCAGAAAATATTTCCTTGAAACTATTACCCCTTAGATTTTACAGTTTACTGTGCAGGAAAACAAAACAATAGTTGTAATTTTCACAAGATAACATTTTATTATTATTAAGAAAAAGTTAACTGTGGTTTCTCAAGGATTTCCAGCAAAACAGAGTCTAGGCCCACAAGAGGTTCATGGGTATTACATGTGGGTGGGTGTTTACCATTGAGTGTGATGATTGGGTTACAAAGAATGAGACTGACACAGATTTCACACAGAATGTAAGGTATTACCGTGCAATACACTACCAGAGAACAGACAAGTGATGGTGTGTGGATGTACTTTAAATAGAAGTGTGGGACCAACAAGAGCAAATGAAGACTATTAGAACAAAAAGGCTACTGGTGGCCTGTTTGATCCCCCCCCCTCCCATAAACTAAACCATGAAATAGAATTACCAAACAAAAGGCAAAAAAAAAACTGAAGCTATGTTAAGTCATGTTTTCTCACTTCAATATACCTAAATAAAGTGATGACACATTCACATGGTGAAATCCAAACCCCTAACTTGGGTTTCACTGACAGTTAAAATAGCTTTATTATATAATAAAAGAAATACAATTCCAAGTCTCAGAGCCAATGCTGTGCTAAGAATACTGTGCATATAAGTTTGTTAGCTCTACTACTACATAAAATAACACATGTCAACAAGACTGGAAACACATCTAGAGTAGCTGTACCATGAGAGCTGTGAGTAAAGTGTATTGAGAATTTTGTGATTGCTATCCTGAAGCTGGACTAAACCATTGCCAATTTGTTTTTTGTTTTTCGTATTTTAAGTTACTACAACCTTGTTAAAATGATTGATCACTCAGTGAGGTTGTTATATGATTGATAAGATGTAACCCCTCTACTGAAGAAAGTGAAAAGCCAAAATGTTGGTGATAAATTTTACTTTTTATTATGGAGAAAGTAGTAATTTTTAGAAATTATTTAAGTTCCCCATTTAATTTTATTTTTTGGTACTGGCATGGCCTTGTGGTTAGGGCACTTGACTCTCAATCTTTGGTTCACGTGTCCTGTTATTGAACATGCTCGTCTTTTCAGTCATGGGGTGTTGTAATATGATGATCAATCCCACTTTCCTTTGGTAAAAGAGTAGCCTAAAACTTAGTGGTGGGTAGTATTGACTAGCTGCCTTCCCTCTAATCTACTGCCTTTAACTTAGAAATGGCAAGTACAGATAGTCCTCAAGTAGTTTTGTGTGAAATTCAACAAACAAACAAATATTTGGTACTTAAAAGGAAAACATTTATTGAATTACATCTCTTTGCTATTTTACAGCTTGGTGAAAATAATGAAATATACTTAGGTGTGTTACTGAGTTATGACGAACTCAGTGATTGGATGACAAATCGTTGCATTCCTCTAATCAGGGAAATCAACTTTGAAAATGCTGAGGTATGTAAAAACTAAGCTATGTGTGATGCAGAATAAAATGACGATATAACCTTTTAAATCACACTAATGAGAGGTACCTTTCCTATAGTATTTTTAAATTTTAACATTAAATATGAGAATTAATCAAAATTATTTTTTTAAGTAGAACACTGAGTTCATTGGATCAGGTCTAAATTATTTATAAAGTGATCTTTTTTTCTTTAGTTTAAGTTTATATTATCAATTGGAATCTTCCAAATTCTTTCTCAAATAATTGAACTGAAAATGTTAAGTATTTAACAAAAAGCAATTTTTTCATTCTAATGTTGATGATGATGATGTTTTGTTTTGATTCTTGTGAAAACATTTTAGCAACAAAATGAAGGTATTAAAGAGATGAGGATCTCGTTGGATGTTGAATATTATAATCAGCTTTACATACACAAAACATACATACCTTCGCTGATACTTATAGCTTTTTCTCGATCTTCATCTTTGCCATCTAAACATTGTGTTCACTTGCTCCAGTCTCTCTACCCCACTTGACTGCCCTTGGCAATATCTAATTTTCAAAATTTTACACTGGCCCTCACACGCCCTCTATGAAGGTGTTGTACATAAGCAATGTATGTCGACAGTGTAATAACTTTTTTTTTGACAAAGCCCTAGGAGTTATGTTTTGTGGTTCACATTTTCTTTTAAAGCATTTTGACAGTAGTTTGGTGTTTTTTTCCCATTGCTGATATTTCAATAGTTTTCTTTTGTGGTTCAAAAAAAAAATGTGGGGATGAATTCCTGTGTAATGGTTTCTGGCATATGTTAACCAGATCTCGTCCATTCCTCCTTTGTTGTTGTGGGGGTCACTCTCAGTACAGGCTGTCTGTGACCTGATTTGGGATAAGTTGGAGTCCTTCATGCAGCCTGGAGGTTCAGAGTTAGCTTTTCATTATGAACTTCAAAATATTTAGGAGAATTTAGACACTGTTTTCTGCTCCTCCTTTCACTAGAGTTGCCTCTACTGAGGGCTCATCTGAGGGACCACCTTCTGCCTCTTTTCTGCAGTTACTTACGAGAATTTGTGAATTCACCCCCTTGCTTTTGGGTCTACCCTGCCTTGTTGTCAGATAGATCTTGGGGGGGGGGGGGATTAGTTAGTCCTTCTTTCCCTGATATTGCCATGTATGCTGAGATGTTTGCAATGCAATTAAGAGAGAGTATTGCTGTGCCTTGCTCCCTGCATTTATCAGAACAACATGACCTGGCTTATCATCATCTGGCTTTAGTGTATTTAGACACTCAACAGTTGGATCTATGGAGTTCCAGGTTAGAACCTGTTATCCTTCTTACCAGATCTCCATTTTCACGGATTTATTTAACTCTTACTACTGTATTGTGATACTCCTCTTCGTTATTTCCGGGAGGCGCCCCTTTTTTTGGCCTTACTAGTTTGCTGGAGTCCCTGAAACTTTCGAAGCCTGATTTAATATGGCACATTTGTAGTTTTCCTTATTGTCATTGGGTGGTCGCCTCTCTTCTACTCCAATGGGTAATTCTGGAGGATCGATCATTCACATCTCATGGCCCCCACCTTTGACACCTTTTTCCCATTCTTTTCCCAGCCATTTCTCATCTTTACAATCTATCATACCCAGATCATTTGTGTCCAATCAAAACACTTAGATGTGCTGTGGCTTGTAAGGAACCGTTCAGGGGCCCTATGCACCGGCTTTTTATTTAGTGTGATCCTGCAGTGTCCTTGGATTTATCACCCATTACATTAACTAGAGGGCTTTGGGAGTTGATTCCTACAGCCTATTCGGGGTTATCTGTTGTAGATTGAAATATACTCCACATCATTTCTCACCAGATTCAGCATCTATCAATGTCATTGTCTGCTTGTTTGAACTGTTCTCTGGGGATGTTTTGTGGGCTGGTATGTGGACTTTCCTATCTCATTACCTTCATGATCTAGCTGTTTCCTCTTCTGGGTTCCTGAACGTTTTTCCAGATGTTGGTAGGAGCAGGACCGATCCTTGCAGAAGCCTACTTGTAAAACCGTCCAGATTTGACACTTAGCTATCCGACGAGGGTGTGCTTGGACCCTCTTATGGACACTGTCAGGTCTTACATTGTTCATGCAGAGGTCCAGTATTTCCTCGTAAATCTGAACGCAACGTGATCCCATCTTAGGCCCTTGGCAGAACAGTGTTCCATGTCCTCTCCATAATTCCATGGGTAAGTGAAATTCTCCTTCCCCACTTAATTGGGGAGTGAAAATGACTGTTCGTTAATCCAGATTTATGAGTTCTGGACCTTGGCTGAAGTATGGCATATATGATCCCATCAATCCAAGCCTGAGATGTTGCCTTTTGGACTTCTTCAGGTTGATCAGAAGGATTATCCACTTTGGTGCTGCTTTCTTTCTTTTGTAAATCTGGTTGTTCGAAACACATCATTCTGTGACTGCTGGCGGGGATCCTATCATAAAGATATGTATATATTTGTGATCCATCTGCCCTTGCCAACAATGGGGGATGTGGGTACCACGACCCCTTAAATCCAGCCCTGAGTTGTGGAACCTTGGCTGCGTGGTTGGGGCTGGCCCATCATACTTACTTGTGTAATATACCACCCTTTTCTGTAGTTCTGGGTGTAGAGCATACTTGTTCTGGATGTAGTGTGCTTTTCCCTGCTTCGGTACCACTTGGTACACCTTTCTTCTGTGCAGATGCTTTTTGTATGAACTATGCTCTCATCGACCCCTTCGCCTTCTCAGTGTGGGATTTTAACTATAAGTATCAGCAGAGGTACTTTTGTTACTCTCCCTCCCTTCTTCTCCACTAATAGCTGTTGTTAGTGTCCAGGATAGGGTAGGTCTCAAAAAAGTGATTATATTGTCAACATACAATGCTTATATGCAGTACCTGCATAGAGAGCGTGTGATGGCCAGTGTAAAGTTTTGCAAATTAGATATTGCCGAGGACAGTCAAGTTGGGTATAAAGACTGGAGCAAGCAAACACGATGTTTAGATGGCAAAGATAAAGAGCGAGAAATAGCTATAAGTGTCAGCAGAGGTAAGTATGTTTGGAAATACATTTTAAGATTAGGAAAATGATAACTTTTAAAAAATTAATGATGTATTATTTCTAAATAATAAAATACACCTTATTTTCTACCCAGATATGCTGAGCATTGTTTCAAAGCTCAATTTCATATTGTTTTCATTTATCTTTTAATTTTGATTGCTATTATTCTATAAAATTATTTTTTGTAGGAATTTGTGGAAAAACTATAATATGGCGATAACTGATATAGATACCAAGTTGTGAAAGTGTGCAACAATATGAGAGTGGTCTCGGTAACAATACATACATGAATCTTTGCTTTGTTTAATTGGTGATATGTCATGTTGAGCAACAAACCAGGTACAGGTTAACTTGTTGTTCTGTTTTTAAATTGAAATGATATGTTAAATAAATATTATTTGTTTATGGTTACTTGCTGGAGATTTTTTTTAGCTTCTAGCAAAACCCACGATATCTGGGAGAAAAATACAAGGCTTTATTACTTGTTATTAAACTTCTCTTGGAAAAAGTTGAAGTACTTTGTTCAGAGACTTTGCACTCATTTAGAATTTTTTTCCCAACCAGGTTTCAGAATTTGTGGTGGGCACAACACAGATAACTTATAGGGTAGCTTTGTGCTTAATTACAAACAAACACAAATATTTTTCCATTAGCATGTGCAAACATTGTCACAGTTTATCTGCCAGACAAGTGTTTTTGGGTGACATTATACTATGTCATAGGGCAAAAGCAAATGAGAAGGAAATAATCCTTATTTAACACGAAGGAATCAACAAGTATGTTGGGGGGGGGGGGTACTACCCAGTATATAACAGTAATGAAGTTCTTTTAAAGCTTTGTTCTCAAGAAGAAACATTAAATAGGAAGTGAGACTTTTACTGGTATAGTTTTGTGAAGAGGACTTCAAAAACTGATCTTGCATCTCTCTCTCTGAGCTGTAAAGTCCTGTTTAACAAAGAAGGTCTGTCTCTTCATGCTAATGAAAAACCGTTTCAAAATGGATTATGCAAAAAAAAAAAAATTTTTTTTCCCACAATTTGAATTCATAATTAGTATAATTCACAAATGGTAAAAGTTGAAACATTTAACCCTACCTTAGTCTCCCGGGGTCTTCACAGACCCCATATATTTAACATTTAAAATCATACATGTTTCAAACAGCCCAGATTTTTAACCTTGAAGAAATTCACCAGTGATAAGTTTACAGACTTACAATGATAAAAATTCTGTGGTTCAATTCCCTGTGGTTGACAGAGTGCAGATAGTCCATTGTATAGCTTTGTGCAAAAACACAACAAAAACTAAAAAAGAATGACTATGCTATTCAAAACATAATAGGATTTTAATTCTTAAGTTTTTTTAACAATTATTCATATTTTCTTATTTTTTGTGAATTATATTCATCATGAATTCAAAGTGTGTGAAATAGAAAATGTACATTGTTTATAATCTATTCACAAAGTAATTCTACAATAATATGGTAACTTAAAACTAGAAGTAAATGACCTTAAAACATCAATTTTTTTATTTTTATTAATTGGATACTTAAAGTTTTGCTTTACAGCCTTTTCAGGAACAATCCACTAAAACACAAACCATAACTGACAGTACAAAGTTTCTAATTGAATCTGTAGATTGTGTTTGACATGTTAAGAATTGTATTGTTGAAATAATTAAATGCTACCTATAGTAAACAAAAGTTCTATCCAAGTTATAGATTGAAATAACAAAAGATAAGATGAAAATATAAAAAAATTATAATTGTAGACACCATCCTTTGTCCCTATTCATCTATGGTCACAGTTGTTTAGTGAGAAGATCTTCTTTAAGTTTTCTGTCAGTGTACTTCCATAAATAAGGATTTGAGTTGTCAGATTATTTTGCACAGATTTTTATGTACTGTACACACCTCTTTAGCACAAACTTAACCTAACACCAACAACGCTAAGTTATGATTGGCTAGTTCTCAAGGCTAACTCATATTGAACATCCGGTTTATGTGACATTGACATCTGTGCCTGTATATTTCATTACACTCACTAAAAATAACCCTTTATTCTCCTGAAGAAGAATAGTAAACCAATCGAAAGTGCTCGAGTTTTGGGTCTTGTTTGAAAACCAGATTATTTTGCAGTCACCTAAACTATTCACTAACCAATGAATTTTACTAAAGTTATCTAATTTCATTGATTTTAATTTATTTGATGAACACTGCCACTCGGTAAAACTGTAGTATAACTATTAAAAAGGTAAAAATGGTGTATTTAAACAATGAACCAAACATCAACTGATATGTAGTGGTTCCATTTGCCCTGGCTTACTCCATGTAATCTTCTCTCCTAAGAACTCCCCAACATTTCCAGGCTCTTAGCTGTGGTTGGCTGATTGCTACAACTGCAAGTTCTTGCTTCTGCATGTGGTGGAACTCTTCAACCACCATCCCTCTCTTTTTCCAGTCCAGCTGCCCTGATGATAATCTCCATTGCCATAATAAACAGCAGTGGGGGAGACTGTGCAGCCCATTGATAGCCCTACTTCCAACCTTTACCATTTTGTGCAGCAATGGGCTCTGAAACTACACTCTAGACCAGGGGTGGGCATTAATTTTTGCAGGGGGGGGGGGGTCACTCCACGAATAAAAATAACTACAGTTCTAATAGTTTTACTTTAGGATGAGATCTTTATTCCAATATTCACTATGTTGTGTAAAAATGACAATATATTATAAAGGTTAAATCAGCCGAATTTATTTATTTATATTATTTCTCGCAAATAAAAAATAGTGATCTCTTGAACTTTCACAAATGTATTATACAGAAGGAAGATTGCATTTATTAATATGGTTTGCATGTGCTAGTGCAGTAAGATATCATTGCAAATGTGACATGTAATGCCACAGGCAACATGCTTAACACCAGTACATTTGTTTTATACAAATTTCCTGATTAGTAGGCTTACATATGGAAGAATATGTTACAGTTCTTTCTGAGAATAGGTTGGTAAATGATGTAGAGCCAAGGAACACTATTTCTGAAAAAGGAAGCCTTCAACATTCTCCATGGAAGTGAAAATATTTGTATTAGATATTTTATAACAGCAATGGGCTCTGAAAGTACACTCTAGACCAGCGGTGGGCAATAATTTTTGCAGGGGGTCACTCCACAAATTTTGGTAAGTCGTTGTGGGCCACACATTTCTACTATATTAATTAAATTACCTCAACATTGATTGTATAAAGACCTCATTATGTTCTTTCAACAATTGCCAGGAATCACAATTGGCAGGACAGAAATATTAGATGTTTCTGAATTTGGCTCGCAGCCTGTATTTTTGCCCATTCTTGCCCTAGACCAATCTGAAGCAACTCCTTTATTTTCAAAGTGAAGATTAATTACAAAATAGAACATTTTGACCAAATGAAGTCATTTTAATAAAGAAGGGCAGCTCTAGTATCATTGAAAAAAAGCAATAAGTAAGAATTTGAAACTTGTGAAGGCTCAGAAGCTTCAAGCATAACTCAAAATCAGTGGCTGTTTTCATGATTAATAAGGCCATAAAAAAGGTAGTCATAGCAATCTCATTCTTTGGCAGTTCCCCAGTACATCTACAATGGACTTTTGTGCCTTTCATTTACTTAAGTGTGGTCATGGCAACTAAGATCCACATACATTGGTGGGCATGTGAAAGGTTTTTTTAAAATATGTAGTCTGAGATTGACCTTTTCATCCTTTTCAAAAGCATGTTGCATTGGAAATTGCAGTGCTGCATGGTAGTGTATATCAATGTTCATTAGAATAAGCACAATAGGTGATAGAGGAGTTAGTTCCAAAGTCAGCATAACACTTGAAATATCGTTCTTATAAAATATGATTAACTTTCAATAAATAGTTTTATTTTTAATATTGAAACATTTTACTTTTCAGTAACAAATTTTATGAAATTACATAAGGTAAATGATCATAATTTGTTTTGTTAATATATACAAATCATATTATCAATACTTATATTTTAAAAGATCAGCAACTTAAATAAGTTCAAAACATATAACATTTTCCAGACCTTGTAGTCTAGTTAGTTAAAACAGAATTTGAATACTGCCCAGTCTCACTTGTCACTTAACCTTATGTGAATGATATTGGTGCATAGCACCAGCCCTGTTTTTGTGAAGATATATATAGCAATGTTTACTATAATTCTGAATTTATTATGTGTGTGTCTTCATGATATTTGGCAAGCCCTTAGTAAACATTACAAGTATGTTGTGAACACAAAATCAGATGCTTTAATACTGTGAATTTTTGAAACATTAATTTAGACAGTCTGAGTGAAAGGTGATTTTAAGCTAAAAACACAATTAATCTTTTCATCTTAGAGTTTGTATGCATGCATTGTTTTAGAAGAAAGTTAATGTATTTTTTTTTTGCACTTAAATTTTGTCATTAACCTAATATGTTCCAAATGTTTACATTTCAGTTACTTTTGTTAAAAATATATAACAATAAATAAATACACATAAAAAAACCAAGATGTACTACTTACATGAACTTTGAGGCCTTTGGCACATAGATACATCGTTTAGTAAGCCTATTTGGTTTTCTCACTATGTTGAGTATCCAAATATAATTCATGGAATTTTCAAATACTTATTTTAGAATGCAAAAAATACAAAAAGCACTTGACTAAAATGTTCAAAACTAATAAAATTTATCTTGTTTTCTAAATAACATTTAAATAGATTGACAAAAATTTCATTACTTATTGGAGCAATGTCTTCAAAACTGTCATGCTCTCACAGCAAATTAAATACTTTTACTGCTAAAACAAGACAAATATTTGGTAATATTTATGTAGTTTAGAAACTGCTGTTTCTATTGGTTATAAACATATTTAGTAGTAATGACTGAGAGGATTATAGACATTTTATGAAAGACTGAGAATAGGAAAGGTGTATCATTGGGCTACTGTAGCAATATCTCAATAAAGCAAGTGGAGAAGAGGTTAGAATTTTATATTTTGATGTTTCAATATCTGTAGAAAATGTTTCTAATTAGTTAAACAATCTGAAGCCCTTTTAAGGGAAGAGAAAACTATAAAAAAGAAGTTACAGCACCAGCATGTCATGTCAGCAAAGGTGGTGGTAACAAATTGAATATTTATTTAAATATTCTCCTTTGAATTTCAGAAATTAAAACTTAGAGGATATAAACATTTAAGTTTTAAACTACGTGTTGATGCTAAGTTTATTAACATATAGTGTTAATAAAGCAGTTTAATTACATTTTGATTGTAAAAAAAGGTCGTGACATTACTTTGACCCAGCCTTACACAGAGGGTTAAGCAATTTTGTAATTTATCAATAAAGTTTCACTGCTAAAAATTTTCTGTAGTGGCAAATTTGGTATAGGAAAGAAACTTAAAATATTTGACTGCTCATTACTGGCCACATTTGCATTTCTTGCATATTTTTATCTTGAAATAATTAAATACAAGTTCATTGGTTTCTGTTGTAGGAACTGACAGAAGAAGGACTGCCTTTCTTAATCTTATTCCATGATCCTGAGGACAAAGAAAGTGTGAAAAAATTTACGAAAGAAGTTAGATCCCAGTTGCTGGGTGACAAGAGTAAGCACATTCATTCATTTTTCTGAAGGCACTATATGTTATTTGAGTTATACATGAAAGTTCAGGTGATTATTGTAAGAAAGTGTGAATGGATACATTAAGTACATAAATGACTGAATAATTGTTATAAAAATAAATCAAAGATATTTGTTCATTAGAAGGAAAATACTAATAATATTAACAAAGCTATATTATCAGTTCAAAATACATAAATTTGGAATAAATTCTACTCTACCAGAATAGTTGAGGGTGTAATGGGTAGAGCTGGGTGATTTAATCAATATAATTGACTAACTATGAGAAGGATTACCTCAATTGATGTCTCATAAACTAACTGATTAATTGAAATTATGATTAACAGTTCATATCACGAAAAAAATCAACTAATCAAAATTAGTTTTTCTGATAATTCCAACAATTGTTAAAAGGTGTAAGTTTACTGTTGTTGTTGTTTTTTATAATGTATTATGTTTGTAAATTTATAATTGTATAACTACTCTTGTATCTAAGTTAAGGAATCTGGAAACCCCAATTCTTTTCTTCTTGCAGTGATTAATAGCTGTATTCTTTAATTTTGTATAAACATGTGCAGATCTACGGGGTTTGGTCTCTTCCATTTTTGTCTTAAATTAATAGCTATTTAATGTTCTGCAAGCAGGTACAGGTAATCTTTTTTTTTTAGGGGTAGGGGGGAATTAATAACTATTATATAATGTTATATTAGTAAGTGCAGATCTTGTGCCCAACTCACCCCTCCTCCATTTTATTTAGCAACCAATAAAAACAGATGTCTTTAAGCTGTCATGTAGTCTCAAATAGAAACAAGATGTATTTTTTTTTATTGGACTATAAATTACTATCAAAAAGAAATTAAGTAAAGTATAATACTAAAATTTGAATCATGATCTACAGTTTGATACCAAATTTATTGACATAAATTTGTGAAATAGAAGTTCAATAAAATTTGGAATGTGAGTCAACAAACATGATGACATGGCCTTTCACCCATGAACTAACTATATGGAAAGAGTTAAATCATTAAGACTTTAAAAAAATTGAAGATTTGTGTTCCATAACTGTTTTAACTCAAACTGTTCCTTAGGCTTCAGGAATAGTTACTGGAGCTATTTCATTCTGGTTTTACAACATTTTAAAGTTATTACATGTATATCTAACTTTACTATTTTCTCTATCCAGTTTGAGTGCTTCTAAAATCTATTCATTTATTTGATGATTTGAAGTTATCAATAATGTGGAGAGATGAAGAGAAATGTGACTTTATTTAGAACCCATTTGAATGAGAGGAAATTTGTTCATATATCTGAGTGTGCATGTGGTGCTTGAGCATGTTTTCACTGACTACATTGCATCACTGCCTTTTGCACTTGTCTTACTCCTAAGTGTCACTGTAAAATTAACAATATTTTTCAGAGAGTAATAAAATTTTAGCAAAAATCAAAAGTTAATGGACAGAATACCCAACAGAACTAAGAATAACCAAGGATTATTGAAGATGTGACAATGTTTATACATAATCATTTGCTTCATGCTTAAAGGTACCAACAAAATCATATTTTGTCACATTTGAACAAGATTTATAATTTTAGCTGTGAAGTATATTAGGCACTCTTCTAGAATATATAAACAAACCTTATGTTCAGTTATTACTCTAGTTATATACACAATATATTTTGTGTTCACTTCTAAAATGGAACATTTTATTCAGTTATTATTTTTAATATATTTTTTTCTAATTAGAGTTCTAGTTTCATTGGCATTGATGAATATATCTTCATTATTGTGTGAATAGTTGGTAATATCTACTCTCTCATTATGCTAACTTTGTGCAACATAACTGTACAGCAATATGAATAGTTTATTTTTATGAAGTGGCAAATGTGTGGTAAACAGAGTTGGGGCAATACTTTATTTAAGTGATTCATTACTGTAATAATATTATTATTTTTTTACAATAATGAGGAATTAGAATGTTAGGTTTTTAATGGGATTAATAATATTACAGTTAGTTTCTGTAAAACAGAAACAAGTTCATTTCATTACTTTTATTTTTTTTTGTAACCTACATTAGTGTTAGAGCTGGGCAGTTAATGGCCCTATTAATCTACTACATTTGATTAATTGGTTAGTACAGCATTCCTCAAACCATGGTGCATACAAGCAAAAATAAAAAAAAGTTGCAAGTGGATACTGCCAGCCAGTTACCATTCCTCTAGTCAGCAGTTAAACATTAGTGATAGTGACAGATAGCTTCATTAGTTTTGCTTTAACCTGTGATTTTCAAATCACAAGCAAATTACCAAAACTGAACAAACTTGAAGTGGAAAAAAAAAATTAAATGCCTACTAATCGACAGAGCACAAATAGCACAATATGTTGCTTTCATAAAACTTATGGTTAACAAACAAACAAACATAATAGCAATATTTTGATTACCTGGATAGATGGAGTAAAACAGTTATAATTGGAAACCCTAATTTTGGTTAGTTGATTATTTTATAACAGTCACATGTTGGAATAATCAGAAACAATGATTTCAATGAATTGATTTATTCTTATTTAAATTAAGAGAGAAAGAAATTTAATAAGAAGTATAATGTGCGTCCAACTTTTCTTATTAACTAATATGTAAAAACATTATATTCATTTTTATCTGAATGAATGATTAATGACTTATATTTTTTCAGTAATGTGTCTAACACTGGTTATAAATAGTGGTTTTTCAACTCTAAATATATATATATAGTAGCATTGATCACTCAATTAAAACCTTTTTTTTTAAGATCATAAAATAAGTGTAAAGCTTGATTGTTTATTGACAAAAGAAGGTTTTCAGCTATGGTATACTTACTTGTAGTTGTATAAAATATAACTATGTTTAGGAAAAATGTGCCTCAAAATCAAACAATATATATTTATGCATATGTACTCAAATTATCATAAAATTTTTTTTAATAGGTAGCATCAACTTTGTAACAAGTGATGGACATAAATTCTCACATCCACTACATCATTTAGGCAAAACTCAGAAAGACTTGCCTGTTATTGCTATTGATAGTTTCCGACATATGTATCTTTTTCCTGAATTCAATGATATAAGGTGAATTGACTTTTCCTTAATACTTTTCTGTTTATTTAAAATATATTTCCAAAATATTAAATGTCTACCTTGTAAACATAAAATGTGATTATATTAAAGGCTCTGCCTATTTCATTTAACCTTTCATTATAGGTCAATAGAATAACCTAAGTATTATTTTTTTACCAAGCTACAGCAAAATCATAATAGCCTCAGTATCCCATGATTTGTTGTAATTTTCATTCCAATGCTTGTGCATAGTATATCAAAATCCATATTGAGGTAACAATAATTCCCAGGATGAATGTTTGTTAACATTTAGTATAAACTGTACTACATATAAGTGTAAATGACCTATTGTGAATAGTATATACAATTATAAGTTATTGCATTGTTCCATGTTTCCCATGTAAGGTGCAATATAAAAGAAAGATGTGAAGATTTATATTATTTCATAAAATAATTTTTCACAATCATTAAAGTCATTTTTTTTTAAATAAAGTAATAACTTAATTCACTTTATTTTTTCATATAATCTGTATTAATTCTTTCAATGTAACCCAGCAAGATGTAATATTCTTAATATCTTGTTGACATACTCTGTCTACACTTATGACAAATGACTAAGTCATAGTTTTGCAGGACTAAACAAGTATCTATTTTTTTTTCTATTCAAGTGTTCCAGGAAAGCTTAAACAGTTTGTTGAGGATTTTTACTCTGGAAAACTACACAGAGAATTTCACTATGGTCCTGAAGTAACAACTAGCTCTCAGTCTGACAGTTCCCCAGCCAATGGGCAGGTGAATTTATCAGTTTTTATCTTTTCAAGGTTTAAGTGTTTGACTGCTACTCATAAGAATGTATACAGTTTTTTAGAAAAGGGTTTTTCATGAATATCAGTAACTGTTCCACTATGTTTATTTTCAAATGACAGAGAGTGGATTTTCTTACATCTGGAAGAATTTTTCCTTTTAATCAGTTTTCACCAGGGAAGTGAACTACTAAATTATTGTTTTGTTGAGTTTTAACCATATGTAGATGAGATTGGTCATTTTGACCAACCTTGCAACAACCATGAAACTATACATAACTTTTAATGTAATAAGTCAGGTTAAAGTATATCTTCACAACATTTGCCAAGCTTTTAAAAAATATTATATAAAAATCAGATTTTGTAATTGAGTCTTTTTACTAAAGATTTGTCTGTGAACTTGTGGAGTCTGAGTACAAGGTGATTTTCATGTTAAGATTTAAAATGCTTTTTTTATCTTGTTTTTCTTTTTTTCGCTTAACCTCTAGAACTTCCTAAATGAGTATAAAAGGTTTTTATCAGTAAACTTTTATATGTTATATTCTGTAGCCTAACATTATGCAGGCTCATTCCATTTCACCACCACAAAAAATACAAAATAAATCTAAAATACTCTGTTTTCTTTCTAGAATAACTGTAGATTTTAACAGGAAATTACAGTTATTTATCCTAAACAGCTTAAAGCTTGTAACAGTTTATATCTGTTCTTATTTAATGTGATGGATTTATTATTATATATTTATTTTAATATTGATGTTTGCTTGAATTACATTTATATTTACAAGTGTACATAACTTATACTGTTAAATATGTATTGTGAAACTCCCGCCTATTCTCTAAAGTTATAGAAGATTCTCGAGTGTAAGAATCAACAGTATATATATATATATATGTATGTAAACTCTAGTATAGTGTGTTAGTATTGTTACGTAATCTGAATTTTTAAGAAACTCCATATGCCTATAAATGTAACCAACGCGCCGCACCAAAAGAGAATATATATTATTAGTCTGCTATAGTCAGTGTGCTGTAAACTTCAGAAGGGAGGAATTTAGACCTTTTGTGTCTGTTGGTTCTGTGTCTTTGACAAATGATACTGGCAGTCCCATACCCATACATATTCTACATGATACTGGGGCGAGTCAAACATTGTTGTTAAAAGGTATATTGCCATTAGATTCGAGTTCTGCCACTGGTGAGTCTGTTATTGCTCAGGTTATAATAATGACTTTGTTAATGTTCCTCCTCATAACATTTATTTAGCTTCAGACCTAGTTTTGGGACCAGTTGTGGTTGGAGTAAGACCTACTCTGCCAATTAAGGGTGTATCATTGTTGTTGGGAAACGATTTGGCTGGGGGAAAAGTTGTTGCCCAACCTAAAATGGTTAGTGAGCTGATCACTGTTTCATCTAAGGATGATGATGTCTTTGAGGATAATCCCAGTGTGTTTCCTTTGTGTGGTGTGACTCAAGCTCAGACTAAGAAATTAAGCCAGAAACAACTGATAGACATGGAATTGAGAGGACAATATTATAGATTTGTCTCAGACATTGTTTGGATCCGACAGGGATCTTGTGGATAATGGTCCTACTGATGATTCCTTGGTGAGTAACAATGATGGACATGAGGGATCCGATTTACCTGTGAAGTTCTACTTAATTTATTATTATTTGCTGTTTGTGAGCCAGTTTGGGAGTCATTAGGGTTTAGCCCATTTGAGTTGGTGTTTGGCCATTCAGTGCGTGATCCTTGGAAGTAGTTGAAGGAACAATGGTTGGAAGACAACCAGAAAGAAATGCATTTATTGGATTATGTTTCCAAATTTCGATTCAGACTCTTACATGCTTGTGAATTGGCTTGAGAACATTTGAAGGCATCCCAAACCAGAATGAAAAAACATTTATGACTACAAGACTGGACAACGTAAGTTATGTCCTGATGACATGGTTTTAGTATTGTTACCCACAATGGGACATCCACTCAAAAACTAATGACCACAAGGCTGAACAGTGCAAGTTCTGTCCTGGTGACATGGTTTTAGTATTTTTACCCACAATGGGACATCAGTTCAAAAAAAAAAACAGAGAAAGAAGACTGTTAAATTGTAGTTTATCACTACAAGAGTATGATTTAGAGATAACTCATGTCAAAGGGGGTTGATAAAATTTGTGCTGATGTACTTTCACGTACTATGTAATTTTATGATCATAAGATTATTTGCATTAATTGTGTTGTATACTGTAATGATTATTGAAGTTGTATAATCCTTTGAATAATGTATTATATTTAATGTATTGTTGTCAATGTTTATATCTATAATATCTTAGCTAAAAAATGTATAACGTCAATTTTTAATTTTCTAAGGAGGGAGTTGTGATGGATATATTATTTTTAATATTGACAATTGCTTGAATTAAATTTATATTTACAAGTGTACATAACTTATACTGTTAAATATGTGTTGTGAAACTCCTGCCTATTTTCTAAAGTTGTTGAAGATTCTTGAGTGTAAGAATCAACAATATATGTGTATATGTAAACTCTAGTGTAGCATGTTAGTATTGTTACGTAATCTGAATTTTCAAGAAACTCTCCACATGCCTGTAAATATAACCAATGTGATGCACCAAAAGAGAGATTGTCTGTTATTAGTTTGCTATAGTCAGTGTGCTGTAAACTTCGGAAGCTATAACTATAATTGTGATTAGCGCTTATTAATTGCAAAACTTCGGATATTTGACCAGGGGCATTTACAGAGTTCGAACATTACAAATCTTTTAACTTCAGTAGATTCTCATTGGACATTATATAACTTCACCATGGTAAACTCGCATGTGAGGCTGGTAAATAACAAAGGACAAAGCTAGCTAGCTCCCCGTTAAGCAAATTGTACCTAAATCAACTCGTAATTAACTCGCTCATCGTGAACTCTTAATAAGATATCAAGGAAGTTCCAAACTAGAAAGAAAACTTTATACTGCTTTTAAGTTTGTAAAATTTTGTATATAAATCATTATTTGTAATAACTGTTATTGTAAATTGTATTATTATTTGTATATTAAAACATAGGAAACTGTGTGTATCAATCTTGTTGGCAAATATAAATTGTAGATATATTGGCATATATTTAACTACTAAATTTAAAGTATCATTTAGCTTGGTTTCAGACTATTCAAAATTGTAATATGTAACATTCATTTCATTGTGTTATTGTTCTTTTAAGTGTGTCTAACTACGAAATCTGTGTAACAAGTTAGAAATCATGCATAAGCTTCATGTATGTATATATACCTGGTGGAGAAATTCATTTGTTATTTTTAATTTCATTCATGCTTTCTTATCTAACCTATTGTTTCTGATTTTTAAATTTGTAACAAAAAATAAGAAATATTCTTATATATCAAGAAAGTTAGTACTTACGTGTGGGTCTTATACTTTTTTGCAGTTGAAAACTCGGTGTCGATGAAAGTTGACATTTTATGTATACAATATCTATAGATGGCATTCATTGAAAGTATTCAAAGTTTTAATCTTTTTTTTTTATAAATTTATATTAACTGAACTTTAATAAGAGAAAGAGTTTTGTCATAAACTGCTTTTGTCTGGGAAAGTTCAGAATAAGCATAATTGTGGGTCTAATTTACAATAAATCCCATACTGATTTTACCAATGCTGTTAAAAGTTGTGACCAAGGTTTTTTTGTTACTGTTATTTTTTATAGTGAAAAGAAATAATTTGTTATTAAATATAGTTTTATTTACTTTCTTTGTGCCAAAAAACGGTTAAAAATTTGAAATCTTAATTTGTAATTTTAATGTAACATTCTTTCAATGCTTCTTATACTTCTGTACTTTGTTTAGGATTTTAAAATGTTCTTGACATATTTAATTTCACTAAGAAATTGAGTAAGATTTTCCATCTGTATGTTGACTTGTCAAAAATAGTTCCTCTCGAGGTGGTTTCCTGTACATGGTGAGGGGACCTCCCAGAGAAGGTTCTGTACTTTCAGTTTATCTACTTTGGGATCTGAACATCCACCCACTTGTTTGCCGTTGATCCTGGTGGTTGAGTGGTGTCTGAGGCACTGCATCACACCACTTAGGCCTTGAATTCCTGTAAACTGTTGGCCTCGGGGTGCCCCCCCCCAAGGTCAGTTGGCTGGTCCTTTTGGGTTAGGGTCAACTGATTACCAGTGTTGGGCACTCTCAACAGATGTTGTGGCAATTGTGTCTGTTGCTGGTGTTTGGGTATAGTGCTCATGAAGCCTTGGCATTGCTTCAGTGTCCTTGTTTGGGATTGTAGTGAATCCCCTCATAGGACTCCATGGACTAAACTCCTCCTGAACTCAATGGCCATTGGAGATATATCCATTGAGGTTACTCCCCATGCTGCTTTGAATTCCTCATGAAGAACATCCCCGAGTCAGAGATCCTTACTGGTTTTCCAGCTAAGGAGTTTCTACAGTGCTATGTATCTCCATTCGTAAAGAAAGAATTATGCTGCACACCAATGTTCTTATTTTGATGTTTACATTGCCATGTACACCTGCTGCTGTCACGGCAGGTTATTTGAATTTTAAGGTACGGCCATATATTCCCAACCCTCTCAGGTGTTTTCAGTATCAGCGGTTTGGTCAATCGAAGGCATCTTGTTTTGGTTCTGGGACATGCTCGTTGTGGTGGCAAAGACCATGATGCCTACAAGTGCGAACTAAACCTTCTCTGTGTAAATTGTAGTGATTCCCACTCCTCTAGCCATTGTTCTTGCCCTAAATGCATGGAGGAGAAAGAAGTACAGTGTTTGAAAACTGTTAACAACATTTCTTGCCCTGAGGCTCGGAAGTTATTGTCCCCTACTCCATCTTGGACATTTGCCACTGTGCTATGCTCCACTACTACAATGGGAGTGCAGACAGACCCTTCCATGCTTCCATCAGAGTCTTTTTGCCCTCAATGGATAACCGAGTTGACAAGTCAACATCTACTCCTATCTCTGTCCTCACCATTCCTTCCAGTGACTGTCCAGGTCCATCTTCTTTGGCTCTGGGATGGAGAATGATTATTCGTTCACACCCTCAGTCACTGGAATCTAAGTCTAGTGAGAGACTAAGGGCAGAATCCATGGTGAAAAATGGCGTGGTCATAAACAGAAGGTTCCTCCGCCCAGTTCTCTTCCACCCAAGTAAAAATGGCTACTTTGATACAGTGGAACTGTCGAAGTATTTGTTCTAATCTGGATGATATTAAAGCCTTGATCGATTGCTATCATCCCATGTGTCTTTCCTCACAGGAAACATTCCTGAAACCTGCCGATACAGTTACCTTTCGACAGTTTTGTTTATACCAGAATGACAAGTTGTGTGATGGATGAGTGCTGGTTGACCAGCATGTGCCCACCCTGTTGGTGTCAGTCCATACACCCTTGGAGGTCATAGCCATCCCTGTTTCCTTGGGTCATACCATCACTTTTTGTTCTCTCTACTTGTCTCTTGTTTGGTTTCTCTAATCAAACTACCTCCTCTCACCCACCCAGTGTGGGTTCCATTAACAGTGTTCAAGATCTATCGTGCCCTTATTCGATCCAAACTGGACTATGGGTCTCTGGTCTAGTTCTGCCAGGATCACAGCCTTGAAGATGTTGGACATCATTAAACATATGTGGCTTCAGCTTTGCACAGAGGCTCTCTGCACTTCTGCAGTCCAGAGTTTGTACACTGAGTCCCACGAACCTCCTCTTCACCTCTGCTGTTTCTGGATATCTGGTCACATCGGTATTTGCAGGAACAAGCTTGCTGACACATCAGCTAAGTCCATCTGCTCTGGTGCTGTCACAGCCAAGTTGCAGCTTCATGCCAGTTGACAGTCGACTTGTGTTGAACAACATCATAACAAGCTTTTCCAGATCAAACCTTCTGTTGCTCTTTGGCTGTCTTGTTTCAGTAAGGATCTGAAGGAGGAAGTTGTCCTGGCTAGACTATGCATTGGTCACAGTTTTTTAACTCATCATTTTCTTTCATCTGGTACTGACCCACAAATGTGTAGCCTTTGTGACACTCAAGTCACAATAGCTCACATTTTATTGTCGTGCCGTCATTACAACTGTGAGTAATGTCAGCATTTTTGACATATACTTTTTACGGGTTTACCCCTGACATTGGACGGTGTCATTGACAATGGAGACACTGTCCAACTTGACTGTGTTTTTAGCTTTTTGTGGGTTTTAGGCCTTTTTAATTCTACATAAGTATTTTTACCTGATTTTCGAACTTTGTTTAGTTTTAACTTCATTTCTTTTTACATTTTATATTATTTTACCTTTGAAGTTTTTACTAATTTGGGTGCAGATAGCCCTGTTGCTTTGCACCATAAAGTGGCAATCAACCAACCAAAAATAATTATTTCTTTTTCACCAGAGTTTGGAGTGTTCAGAAGATGTCATTTACTATTAAGAAACATGATAGATAGTATTTTATGTTCATGAAAATAATTATTTTTATAAATGTGTTAAAATGAAAATATTGTATAATTGTTGTGTTTTTTAGGGGGAGAGACAGAAGGTACAAACTCATCTACCAGAGTCAACTTTCAGAAAGTTAGCCCCATCTAGGAACAGATATACAATCTTACATGATGAATTATGAAGTTGTGAGGATTTATTTTTGTTTTGTTGACCATTCGTTGGAGATACAGGTAGGATTAAAGTTGCCAGTATTTGTTTACTTAATTTGTAAAAAAAAGTAATTTATGTAAAACAATTTAAGAGACCTGTGTTCTGGGGGTCAAGGTTTTTTCAGACATTTCATTTATAAGTAGAAAATTTGTTATATACTTTTATAATGTTTTCCAAGTGTGTGATTATAAAATATTTAAACAGAGCAATGTGTGACAAGAATGTTATAGAACTTAGAATCAAATTTTAAGGACAGGAAAATTGAATAAAAAGTTAAATGAATAAGGCAGTAACATTATAAAACTTTTTTTCATTAACAACTTTATCTCATTTATATACTGTATGAATCTGAAAACCCCATTTTTATAGAAGTAATAGTTTCCTTTATCAGTTCATTAGAAAACTGAATATTATTGCATAAACCAATGTTACATACATGAAAATGTCTGTTTGCACTATTTTTGTGATTTTATTGTGTAATAATTTGTACAATTGATAAGATTAAATTGGAATTAGTGATTTTCAGTTAAAATTTGCTGTTTATAGCATATGTAAAATACAATAATATTTTAATTAGGAATTATGGAATTATAATTTTAAATATACCTATGCTACATTAAACAAAAACCAAAAAGATACTTAAACATCTAAAATAAGAAAGGTGCTCTGCTGGAAAAAGTACTAATGAAATCAAAAACCCTCCCATAGCCATATACCTGAACATTGTGGAGTCCCTAAAGATCATAGACAAAATATACCTTTAAGACCTATAGTGTCAAGCGTATGACCCTGCAACAGAAACCATATCCTAGTTACTAGATCATTTGTTTAAACCATGTCTAAAGTATGTTCCATCACACTTAACCAATACAAAAGACCTTTATAAAAGATACAAACAATTTGAACTGACTCCATTATATTTTCCTTAGACATAATTGCATTGTACTCATCCATACCCATAGAAGAAGGCATAGACAGTATTATAAGCTTCACATCTTCACTTGATTAACACATTTTTCCAGCAAACATCCACACCAAATGCCATTCAAACAGCACAAAAAGACTTTAAAACATTAATATTACAAAATGATACCCTGATTATTACATCAATGTTTTCAAATAACAAAAAAACAAAAATATTAGAACAGCAATAGACCCCCCTAAAAACTTACAAGAAAATGCCCAAAACGAATATACCTTTCATAAACAAGATTTGAAAAGCCATTAAATGATCATGACTAATAATCAGCATAACATAAAAACTAAGTAAAACAGTGAAAGAACTATTAGTTTACTCTTCATACTCACAAACAAAATGTCAAAAAACAATGTTACACCAGAGTAAATGGAGCAGGACAAAAGTGCCACATCAAAAACAGTCTATCAAATCATATGTGGAGACGCATATATAAGAGAAATTGGAAGTCGTGTGTGTATGACCAACACAAATTTGCCCCAGCAGAACACTTCCTATACAAATATAGAAACACAAACACAGAAAATCAAAACCCATTTAAAGTTTCTATCTTACAAGAAACCAAAGATTTTAAAGAGAGAAAATATATGAAAGCTATACTCACTAATGAAAAAAATCCAAAAATGAACAGAAACAATGGAAGGTACAATGCCTTGCAAAAGTATTCACCCCTACCAATAATGTTACATTTTGATGAAATACAAATAATGTAAACAATTTTTTTTAATGAACTTGTTTTTATTCAAAACTCTTACAATCAAACTTAGCACTGTTATGTGTGAAGGAGGTTGAATGTCAGCAAAACCTGCAAAGAAAATATAAATCAAAATTTGCTGATTGCATATGTATTCAGCCCCCTAAGTGAGTACTTGATGGAAGCACATTTGGCAGCAATTAGTGCTGTGACTCTTTTTGGGTTGGTCTCTACCAGCTTTGCACAATGGGTTGTTGTACTTTTTGCCCATTTTTCCTGGCAAAATTGTTCCAATTCTAACAATTTTGTTGGGATCGTTGATGAACTGCTATTTTTAAGTCTCGCCATAAATTTTCCATTGGATTCAAGTCAGGACTTTGACTAGGCCATTCCAGGAGAGTCACTTTCTTACAAAAGGGATACCCCGAATATTACTTCAACATGGTTTTCAAATCACAAAACAAAAAATATTACAACAGCAACAGATCCAAAAAAAAAAAAAACATACACGAAAAATATGTCATTGTCCCAGTTTTTAGATTCTTGGATAACTCAAGGTTTTCCTCTAGGATTTGCTTGTACTTTGCACCATCCATCTTTCCCTCAATCTTGACAAGCTTCCCAGTCCCTGCTGATTAGAACCATCCCCATAACATGATGCTGCCACCACCATGCTTGAGAGTTGGGATGGTGTTGACTTGGTGATGTGCTGTTTTTGGGCTTGTGCCAGATGTAATGCTTTGAATTTAGACCAAAAAGCTAAATTTTTGTCTCATCTGACCTCAAAACCTTCTGCCACATGTCTGCAGTATCATTTACATGCTTTGTCATAAACTCTATACAAGATTTAAAATGATTATTTTTTAGTAATGGCTTCTTTCTTGCCACTCACCCATACAGGCTAGCTTTGTGTAGGGACCAGGATATTGCCTATGTATGAACACTGACTCCCATCTCAGACATGGAACTTTGCAAGTCTTTAAAGTCACTGTTGGCTTCACAATGGCATGCCTGAACAATTTTATGCTTGCCCGACTGCTTAGTTTGGAAGGATGGTATGAAGCACACTGTACTTCTTAATGATGGACTTCACCGTACTCAAAAGGCTAATCAGCAACTTTGAAGTTTTCTTGTAACCTTCTCCTGATCTGTGCTTCTCTACCACTTTATTCCCAACTTGTTTGGAAAACTCCTTGGTTTTCATGGTTGGTTTGTCATATCACTATGTGAGTTGTGACTAGACCAGATGCATTTAAACCACTTTAATTACACAGAGACCATTACACTAATTTTGTGACCTTTTGCACCTGAACTGATTGTTAGTGTTGCTGTAACAAAGAGGTCGATTACTTATGCAATTAAGAATATTCTAACTTTCTTTGAAAATCTAACTTACACAATATCAGTGTTTTTAGCTTTCTCAGTATGGAGTAGATTTTATAGATTCTAAAAATAAAGTCCCATTTGAAAGTTTCATGATTACAAGCTCAGATGGCAACAAAATATGGAAACTTTGCAGAGGGGATGAATACTTTTGCAACAAACTGCCATTCAAAAAACAACACATTGTACCAGTACACTTGACACTATTACTTTTAGTTTAACATTTGCATACTCTGGAGTATCATAGTCTTACAATTTGTTTTTGACACTGCTAGTAAACATTGTATCCTTTCAACTTTAAATTTTTGTTTCTTAGCAGCATCTGTTTTCTGTCTATGTGTTTTTTAGCTAGTCAGACAACAATTTGTGGTTCTCTTTATTTTTATATTTCACATAAGTAATATATATCATTTTAATATAGCTGTATAGTTAGTATTATAACTATACTATATTCTTAGAGGCACATTACAGCAGACTTGAGAAATAGAACATTACAGGCAGTTTTATAATTTCATAAATACTCTAATATCAAACAGTTGTATGTACTAAGCCTGATGAAGCTGCAAAGGCTAAATGTTGGTTAAAATAAAAAAAATTATTTTATAATTATCTGGAGTATAAAAGTCATTTTATTAACCTACTTAATATAACAATTCAGTGAATTTCAAAACTAATTGGTCATTTGAGATGTGTTACTTGTATTTCTATAGTGTACATTGACTTCAAACTAAGATCTTATAAAGACAAGGAATCTGTTTATATTGGAAGTATAAAATGATAATTATGTATAACAAACTATAATTTTTGAGCCAATTTTTGCTTTTCACTTAGAGAATGGCAACTATAAATATTTTTATGAAATATTTGTATTCAAAATAACATGATTGTGCATTGTGATTTGCAAAATGCTCCAATTCTGTTATTCGAAAAAAATATTGAAACCAGAATATCACTTTATGTAACTTAGCAAAGGTAGAAATCTTCTGTTGGAAAATGCATTAATCTTCAGTACCTTAATATAAAAACAAAAACATGAAACATACTCTTGAAATTGTAAAAAGAATAAGAGTTTCATTTGGAAGAAAAAACTTTATTGAAAAGGTTTTCAAATGAGTGAATCTAGAAACTACTCACAAGAACTATAACTGTGTACTCTGTATTTAAGTATTGCATGGACATTTGCAGGTATTATGTAATTCCTGAACATTTCATTCAACACTCTTAGATTGTTATCCCTTCTAAGACATTTTAATTTTACTATGTCAAATCTTCATTTGAGCTTTTGTAAGGTAATGGATAATCAAAGCACTATGTCAAATCTTCATTTGAGCTTTTGTCAGGTAATGGATAATCAAAGCATTATGTCAAATCTTCATTTGAGTTTTTAAAAGTAATGGATAATCAAAGCACTATGTCAAATCTTCATTTGAGCTTTTGTAAGGTAATGGACAATCAAAGCACTATGTCAAATCTTCATTTGAGCTTTTGTAAGTTAATGGATAATCAAAGCACTATGTCAAATCTTCATTTGTGCTTTTGTCAGGTAATGGATAATCAAAGCACTATGTCCAATCTTCATTTGTGCTTTTGTAAGGTAATGGATAATCAAAGCACTATGTCAGATGGAAGCCCTTATTAAGACCTGCCAACATAGTCAGACGAAATAAGTGGGCAAGTGATATGATGATCAAGCCTCTGGACATTTGGAAGACTGTATTGTTCTCAGACAAATCAAGATTCGCTCAATTTTTGGACAGTGG
>NW_013668167.1:78480-98737 GCF_000517525.1 Limulus polyphemus
GTAAGGTAATGGATAATCAAAGCACTATGTCAAATCTTCATTTGTGCTTTTGTAAGGTAATGGATAATCAAAGCTCTATGTCAAATCTTCATTTGAGCTTTTGTAAGGTAATGGATGATCAAAGCACTATGTCAAATCTTCATTTGAGCTTTTGTAAGGTAATGGATAATCAAAGCACTATGTCAAATCTTCATTTGAGCTTTTGTAAGGTAATGGATAATCAAAGCACTATGTCAAATCTTCATTTGAGCTTTTGTCAGGTAATGGATAATCAAAGCACTATGTCAAATCTTCATTTGAGCTTTTGTAAAGTAAAGCTAAACTTTCTTAAGCACCAAAGTACAAGCATGTCCCATCATTGTAGGCAACATACCCATTAAGTTTAGTAAGCTTCACTAAAAATGTACAATTATAGAAAGAATATGTTCTTATAAGTAATTATCCTATTTTTACTTTCAATTTTTAAAGAACTTTAATTTAAAAGTGTTAGAAAAAAAATGGAAATGATATATTATTAATTTCCTCAACATAGAATTAAGAATTTAAGGTAATATGCTTATATACATCAATACTGTATTATTACTCTGGTAATTTTCTATTTTTAAATATGGAGGAAGAAAACTAGCCTAACTATGTCTCGTTTTTTTTTGTTTCCAGTTATCAGACATGGAAGGAATTTGGTGTTTCTTTCTAAAAAAAAACAATTATTATTTCTGTTTCCAACTATAAAGCAGTGATTTCAAGGTTTGTCTAAGCAACAAGGACCAAGTAGAGTTTAATTAAAAGTACTGCAACTATAAATACAAGTTAAAATTGTGTAAAAAATATAAGTTAAAGTGGTATTACTGAAGTGTTTTCTGTAGTTAAATTTTTCTATTTAAGAAAAACAAATGCAAAAATGATAAAAATCTTGTTTGTAATTATAATTTTTAAAGATCATCCAAAACTTGTTCTAAATGTATTATTTTGCAGAGACAAAAAATATAAAAGTGTATTAAGTATACTTGCTCAATTTAAAATAATTTTACATTATAATATCAGTCAACATGCAGAACTTTATAAACAGATTTTTTTTTAATTGAGATCCAAGTATTTATATTTATATGTATTTTTGGTAAATGCTATCACTACAGTTCATGTTGTTCTCAGATAATGCCAGATCATGTATGGGAATGTTTATAAATGGTTTTATTACATGGTGGCTATCATTTTTGTAATAAGATTTTCCTTCATAGTAATTAATTTGGTATATCATGTTCTAGATACCCATTTTGTAACTAAATTTTTACATTTTTGTTATTGAGTACTTAAATTTGGTTTTAATGTTCCAAGTTTTCCTGTACATATCTTGGTGAATCTCCCGAAATAATAAACAACCATTGTGCTCTACTAGTATTGTGAAAGCTGTGTGAAATTGTCATGAAATTCAATGAATAAACTGTAAAGCTTCTCATTCTTAAATTTTTAGTGTTGTGGCAGTTTAAGTAAGGCATTCCAGAATCTAAAGACTAAGCAAATATTTACTATCATAAGGAATTCTAGTTGTCTGTTCTTAGTAAAATGACAAAGTATGCAATGTTTTTTTTTGTTTTATTACATACATAACTTCTATTGATCTCTAAGTACATTACATGCATAGACTAAACTCCTTACACAGGATCCAAAGCTGCAAGACCATTTGTAACTATATATTAAACTTTAGCCAATACCTCAGTTCAGATATCTGTTTTGCATTTTGAGATGTAGTCAAAAATGATTTTAGCAGACTGTTTTAAAGGATGTTCATCCATTACTAAAAAACGGAATTGTTTGGAATTTAAAAAATGAACTTGTTCATTCAAATCCAGTTTACTGAAAATAATTAGATTAAAACATAGAACAGCCTATGCAAAAATGATGCCCAAAGTTTGAAATTGTGATTACCAGTTCTTGGACCAAAGAGAAAATCTACAAGGATCTCTGTGAACTAAAAATATAATTATCTACCATTAATAAAATATGTAAAACTAAATATACATATCAAAGTATAAGAGTCATTAAATACTGATTTCATATGGCTGAAATAAAATTTATAATTTGTAGGACCAACAATAAACATCCTTATGAAACTTGTTTAATTACTAAAGTTATATAGACTAGTCAGTAAAAACAGAGAACATGGTGACATATAAATAAATGTGGTTTAGGTGACATCAAAATGATACAGAACATATAAAATACCACAAATGCATTTCCTTATATTGTGTTGAAGGAATAATTAATGTTCATTTATAACAAAATTCCGTGTTTTGATTTCCTTCTTTTCATCACTAAAACCAAGTTCTGTGTACACTTGGCCATTATCTCGTTATTTATTGTTAAACAAGTCATAACCTTATATTTTCTAACATCTTTAACCTGTTTCATTGAGTTAATGCTATAATTGCCAGTTCTCCTCTTGGAATAATACTGCATTTTAATAAACTCAAGTGTTCAATGATAAGCCTTTATTAATATTTGCTAAGAACAAATTCAAATGTTTTTCCTTGTATTGTTAAATCACTTTAAGGTCCTGTTAACCAATGATAGCTTTATTTGTTGGCATACAAATGTACACAGGCACAATTCTGTATAATATATCACAATTATGTATTATATAACTATTTAGTCATATACGCTTTTGAAATCTCAAATTTCTATAATAATACTGAAATACAGTAAAACCTCGTTAGTTTGTATTCCCTCAGTTTGTACAATATGATTGATTAGTATTAAACTGATCCATACCTGTATCCCTATGATAAAAATGGATAGATACTTCAATTCATATAAGTGTTAATTCAGATGAACATAGTTTCCTTTGCACCACACAGAAACTTATTTTTGACTGATTACTATTCTTCCATTCATAAACTCACACTCTTCTTCCTTCGATGACACATGACAAACACCTGCAAACAGGCTCAGTCGTTTTAACTTGCACTTTATGCCACTCCCATGTAGCAGTATGTTTTGTCAGTATATTAATATCAACTTCTATCTGTTTGTTCATTTCCGCTGTGTAAATCATGAAAAGGCTCTATTCAAACAAAGGTTGCACTTTATTAATGCTATCGTAAAAAGCAATGTGACATAGCCAAAGAGTATGAAATTACAGAAGGATAAAGACAAAATTCTGAAAGATGAGAACAGTTAATTTTCCAGATGTTGAAAATTACCAGAGATGAATGAAGGTAAGACATACTGTTTTAAGCACCATGGTGTTTGGACATGACAATTTTAACTGCAGTATGGATGTTTGGGAAAGAGTACAGTGTTTTGAAATACTTGTGTTAGTGCAAAATATTAATGAATCAGCAAATCCACAAACATAAAACTTCTCCAAAGGCAAGGAAGACCAGTGATATTTTTATAAAAGTGATTGAAAAGCTTGACAGGATTATTATATATGAAAAACAAAGAAACTGTATTGATGATAGAGAAGCAGTTTGTTTATCCACTTGTTATGAGATTAAACTTGAATTTATTCAATCTAATTATACAAACAAGATCTAGCCCTGTAATTTTGGTATAATAAAAACCTGAAGATTAATTATCACAATATTATGAATAACAGCATCTTAACTTTAACACACTGTGGTATAATGCTCCATGTCAGTCTTTTACAAGTGCTTACTGTTTGAAAACAACTTGGAATTGTGTGTAGCAGGTTTCAAGCTACCAAATGGAATTACAAGCTCAGACTATCTTGATGTTCTCACTTAAGAACATCTTATTGATGAAGATAATGTAGTCATCATAAAAGAATGATTTTCCAGAAACAGAATAGCATAATGTAGAAGACTGTGAACCACCTGTTTCTGAAGCTTTAAACATTTTGTACAACAGTGATTATTTACAGTGCAAACCTGATAGAAAAGTTTGCTTTGTCTCATAGAGTAAAAGACTTGTTCACTCAAAATCAGACATCAAACAAAAGAAAACTAGACAGGTAAATTTGTTAGTCACCATCCTCCATATTTTTAAACATGGTCTGATGAACCATATTTCTGTACATCCATTTAATTACACACAACTAACTAGGCCTAGTGTATTACATGTTAAAAGTGAATTGATATTGTGCAATAATCATTTTACTGGTACTTTTCCTGTTCAAGCTTTCATTTTTTGGTTAATGTACAGAGTGGCAGAAAAGTAGAGCCCCATAGAGAATTTGAATAACAATAAAACAAAGCAAATGTTCAGATTTCTGACCCTCAACTTCATTGAAATCAACAAGTGCTTCAAAGTTAATGGCCAGCAGTTCGATCATTTATTTTATTAACTTAAAAGGTAATTACTTTATTGTTATTCAAAATCCCTATGGGGTGTGACATTTATGCCACCCTGTATAATCTTATTTCCAAGTAAAAATTATTGTAACATTTTTAATGATTAAAACTGCAGTTGACAGAATGTCTACTACATAAGTTTCTTTGTGTAAGTAGAGGAGTGGCAATTTTAGTCAAACCATAAAACTAAACTCATTCAGCAGGTTAAAAGCATATCAAACAGTGACCATCTGTTATTCCTAATGTCATCAAGTGTAAAGATTTCAGTTATCTGCATTGGATGTATTATTTAATAAGCATTAACTTTAAATGAAAAACAACACAAAAACTGCTACGTTTAGTTACACGGGACACTTGTTAATATAATGATAACAGATCTTTAAAATTTAAGACTATCACTACCTGATTTAATTTTATAACTGGTCTTCTAAGGGAAAGCACTGTTTTGCTTTTACAAACGATTTCAAAACAGTAGAATTATTAGAGATCTTAATGATTAACTTATTGTTTAGTTACACCAAATTCTTAGATTCTTCAACTGATTTATTTATTCACATATTAGAAAATACAACCAATTAGACTAGTGTTTGGTATGGTTTGAAACACTCTGAATCTACTTCCCATGACAGATTGACTCGAGAATTAATCTCTTGGCTATGTCTCACCTGACCATTACTACCTACTCCATCGAGTTGGGCACTAGGAGGAGGAGATTTGACCTCTTTGGAATTCCAGACTGCTGCAGTTATTTTTTGACCTGAAGCAGCAGTAATATCTTTTTCTGATTTAACCATATTCAATCTGTTCTGTAAGGTAAAAGTGTTGAGGTCTGAGGAGAAGGAAGGGTAAGAACTACTGCTGTTTATGTCGCTGAAACCATTCTGATGTGAAATTGATCGGCTTGGATTTAGTCCAGTTATTTTTCTATCCTGTTCTTTTTTAACTGAGGGTGTTACATTAGGATCAATGATGGCTGCTTCCTTATCCTTTTTGGCTTTAGCTCTGTCTTTCAACAGTGCTAAAACAGGTAACTTGCTACTAACACTAATTCTGTCCTGCTGAGACTTTGTTGTTAGAGAAGGACTTACTTTGGTAAAATGACTTTCCTCCTGCTCTTCAGTAATAGAAGCAAGATGTTGAATACTGCTTTGAGGAGTTTCCTCCTGCTGAGGAGATTGTAATGGAATGTCATCTGAAATAAAATGTCAACATCACAATTGGAATGCAACTAATGTTGCAAATCTTTCTCCATCGTAGTTCATCAAAATTGATATTATATACTTCGTAATTGAAATTAAGCATGTTCTGATACTTACACTGAAGTTTGTGTTAAACCTAACATTAAAATTGATATATAAATTGGTCTACAGAGGTTAAATAAGTTATATTAAAATGATATTGGTTGTGCACATCAGCAAGTCACGTGACAATCACAGCCAATATAAATTTGTGGTGGAAGGAATGGAATGTATCAGAACAACATTTTGACACTGTTTTTTAAGTAGTGTAAATGCTACTTCTAAGAAACGTGTGTGTAACAATCCTTTCCAATACAAAATTTTTGTACACTCAGATCATAAAGATGTGTTCAAACCAAGGTAATTTAAATTTCCAAGATGGATATTTCCCTTGTACTTAATGATATTGGAAAACAAAGGAATATGGTGTCAGCCTGTACTAAAATCTTGAAAAATTACCCAAATAAAATATTCAGATTACAGAAGGGTTTGGTTTGTGATTTATATATCTCATGCTAAACTTTTATTAAAATATGATATAAATATATTTCTGTTACTACCTGTTGTATCATTTAACATTTCAGAATGCTTACTACTAGCAACACTATGTAACCTCTATTCAACCCTTGTACTTTAATAATTGCATTGGAAAACAAAGGGATGTGGATCAACTTGAGACAACAGGAACATCAAGAAAGAAACCTGCAAAAAAGTCATATTTCAGCTGTTAAAAAAAAAAAGTACAGCATCTTGTAACAGGAGAGAATCCATAACACAAAAGCTGTCAATATATAAGGCAACAGTACACAACATAATCAAGAAGGATCTCCATCTAGAAAAGTAACACAAATCATATGTACACATATACATCAAAGAAAGGAAGATCAACTACAGAAAACTCAAGGAATGGTATCTAGCTTGAGAAAAATATAAGTATGAGGTGACACTTAATGAAAAGTACTTATACTTTTATTACTGTAACAATTGCCATTTTTTTCCTGTGAACTGGTGAAAAAGATTGGTACGTGGTATGTTGCAAAACTTTTGAATGGAATTCATGATCTGGAAAGTAGAAGCAAAGTTCAAGATGAACACTGCTTACTATCAGACCAATGTTTGGATCCTTTATATCATGCAGAAATACAAGCTAGGAGGGTAAGGGTTCACCAAAATAAAGCTTCCAGTCACATCTCCTATTCAACCATCACATACCTCAGACAGCTGGAGAATGGCACAGGTATTCACACCATACAAGGACATACTGGTCAAGTTGCCTAAGGATTTCTGTATGACTGAACTGTTGAAACAGATGCTTGAAAACTGTCAATCTTACACTAGGGAGAAGTGGAAACTATGCTGCAGAGCTATAACCAAGATGCATAATTATCAAACAAATCATGACTGGACGTGGCAACAAGGTGAGGCTCCAGAATTGTTTTAATATAACATAATCAACCCTCTGTATTTGGCATATCAGAGAAACAGTTTAAAAAAAAGTTTTTTAAAACTATTTCATCACATAATCTTCAGTTTGTACACATCCTTTCAAAGAGGCATGCTATTAATCCTATCTCCCCGGTTACCCTTTAGTGCACATGACACAAGGTTTTAATGTCTTACATTCAAACTTTTATTAAACTACTTTTTGCATAAAATCTTAGCTAATAATCCATATTGTAATAGCATACAAGTTTTACATTCTTAATTCTACAAGGAAAAGGAAATATTTTAAAAAATCCTGAATTTCCATTAGTGTGACCCATGTGACACATTTTGTCTTAGCATGTCATCATCCCTATTTTGTCCATCACCACTCGAAAATGTATGAAATTAAAGGTAAAATACTCTATAAGATTGTTATTGCTCAAACAAACCATAATTTTTATAGCCTTCAATTCTGTTTAGTTACAGAGCTATTGAATAGAAAATCACCCCCTTCTGTCACATCCTCTCTTTCACAATTCGTTGATAGTTCTCTATAACTGGTAGAAAGTCAAGGTTTTTATCTATCAAATGATGTATTGTATAACACTGTATTCTGGACAGAATATCATCAATTTCATTCACAGTACAAGATTCATTTTTGTGAGAAAGTTAACGACTAGCTTGGATAAATTTGTAACAGCTCTTGTCACGTAGTTAGAAAGCCAGGAAAATTTTGAGGTGTGAATTTTGTCTACTTTTTTGCATGTTTTTAGTCTATAATCTTTGGTGCATTACTATAAAAAATCCGGCTTAACTCTCCTCGACAATCGAGGGCAATAAAAAAGAAGATTAAGTAAGTACTTTATTTCTTTTCATATTTATTATTATAAAATTAAATAAAATCTAAAAATACAGATCTTTTTAAGTTACTTAAGACTATATTAGGTAAAATAAGCAATAATAATAATATAATTAAAATGGTTCAGCTCGTAGGTAATGTAATTTGATAGCGTAACATGAGCTGCATGTTCCCCGAGTAATTTACAACTTATAATGGTGCGGATAGTAGTTAGACACAGTTCAAAGGGCTATAAAACAATAAAATTTAATTATAAATAGATGTATAATGTTACGAACTTAGAGCTACTTAGGATAAACAAATGTAGTTTCATGTTACAATTTGAAGTTATTCTAGGTTAATTTAGGTCTATTTCGATTTTTTTTTTTTTGGGTGGTTAGAAAGTCGGTTGAATTGACCGATCCCTTTTTGAGATAGGGTAGAGAAAATAACAGATAAACTATAAAGTTTTACTGAAAGAAAACGTTTGAAATAAATTTAGGAAGTTTTAGGGATAACACAAAGGAAATTTGAGATTTTTGAGATGAAGAAAAGTATTTTTAATTTTAACATGAAAATTACTTTGCTCAAGGACTATTCAAAACAAATACTCAATATATTCATGGACAAATCTTAGTCGTTAACTTTGCCACGGGAACGATGTTGCTACTCCGAGTGAAAGTGATAATTATCTGTTCAGAGCACAATGTTATACAGTACACCATTTGATAGATGGAAACCTTGATTTTCTATTGGTTATAGGTAATATATAATGAAACGTAAGAGAGAACTATCAATGAATTGTGAAAGAGAGGATGTGACAAGTGGGTGTAGCAGGAAGGGTCTGATTTTCTATTGAAGGCTATAAAAATTATGGTCTGCTTGAGCAATAATGATTTTATAGAGAGTATTTTACGTTTAATTTCGTACATTTTCGAGGGGTGATGGATAAACTAGGGATGATGACATGTTAAAACAAAATGTGTCATGTGCGTCACAATAGTGGAAATTCAAGATTTTTTATATATATTTCCTTGTAAAATTAAGAACTTAAAACTTGTATACTATTCAAATATGGATTATTAGCTAAGATTTTATGCTATTCTAATTAGTATAACATAAACAAAAAGTAGTTTAATAAAATTTTGAATGTAAGACACTAAAACTTTGTGTCATGCGCAGTAAAGTGTACCCGGGCCAATAAGGTTAACTGAAAGAATGCCAAATTTCGTGAAGATATATTCAATATATTGAGAGTTATAAGTATTAAATTTATAAAGACTTTAAATGAGTACAAAAGGTCACATGACTCGGTTAAATTGACTGACCCTGTAGTGAGAAGATTAATACAAAAATGTTTATAACTTACCTGGCAATTTTCTTGTCCTAAATGAGGCATTGGTAACAGCACCTTTAAACAATGTGGATTGATTTGATGATGGTGAAAGTGCAACACTGATACCCATAGGACCATCTTTAGGTTGACCAGATGGATTCACCTTTAGAGAATTTTTAATGGCATTGGTAACCTGAAAACAATGAGAAAGTTAGTTATAAAACTGTTTTAATGCAATGTCATCACAAGTGCATTTGTTTTTAATTCACTACTCAATACAAAATACTGTGTGAAAAATGCAAGTATGAGTAGGTTCAAAAACGTTATATTTATCCAGGGATGTCAAAAGGTATTTTTCTGAGACATTTCCTAATTTTCCATTATTTTTTAAAAATAACTTTTATTATTAATTATAAGAATATTATAATATTTTTTACCTGTTTCTTTCAAGGTTATGACTTTTACCTTTGTATATAACAATTTACGTACTTGAATGACTTCAGGAAAAAGTTCATGAATAGCACGAAAATTTATATCTTCTAAAGCTTGGATTCCAAATGAAGCTATTCCATTGAACCTATAAAAAAAAAAAGAGATGATAGAATAATAAGTAGCAGTATCTTAATGTCACTGTAATAACAAAGGTTAAACACTGTTCAAAGGTGAATAAAATTAAGTATAGGTAGATGTACTATAGCTGTGTAACTATGTATTTTACATGTTAAAGTGTTAAGTTCAACACCATATTCTTTGCTTATATTAAGTCTTAATCTTTGTGAAATGATTGAAAATAACTTTTAATTCTTCAAGAATAACACCTTATGCCAGCAATAATAGCACACCTTGTAATTTTTGGAATGTTTAATTAGTTTGAAAACTCCACCAAGTGGTCTACGAAGCACAATTTGTTTACCTTATAAATACACATATATACATACTAATATAATAGTGAATTTAGCCAGTGGCAATATTATATCAAGAAATATTCAGTATGTTTCTCTAATTTGAAAATTTAATATGAATATTGAGCAGCATTGCTGAATGTGTCACATATATGTTTACTAATAATGGATTTTGGTCAGTAGCAAGAAGTTTTCAATAACTGTACTTTTTTGTCTCTCTAGTGTTGCGCAATCTTGTTTCACTCTAAATATACAATATATAGATATAAAACACCAAATGTGGTGTGTTCCCTTCTAATAAACAATAGATAGCTTCTGACATGGATGCTTAATTTGGTCTTTCTTCGCCTTGAAGGCCCTCAAAAAGCACTTTTTATCTTGCATCAACCCATGTGAATACTAATACACATGCATTTTGCTTCTCTAAACATTCTGTTTGGTATACGTACATGCATTCATACCAACATAACTATGTATTTGATTTTTCTACTGTTAGGGAAGTAATGTGTTAATTATCAGATGATTTGGCTTTTCTGTGGGAAAATGGTAAATAACACCCTGAAAGGTATACACATCGCATAGTAACAAAACTTTAACCTTATCAAAAGACACTGAAAGAAGAACAAAAACATAATCTTACTTACTCAGACACTAGGTCAATGAAGTGCTCATGCATGGAGGAATATGGAAAACTAAAAATATTGTCATTATATGCATAGAGAAGCATGCAAGAAAGTATTCAAGTGGAAAATAAAAACATTTAAAACAATATGTAAACTCTTTTTTTACAAATAGCTGTGCAACTATGTATTTTGCATGTTAAAATTAAAAGTAAGAACAACATTTAAAATGCACAATAAAAACTTTATTTGGCTGATGGTCAACATTAATAGACTCTAAATGTTTTGGTAGCTTTATGCTGCCACCACTAAAAGTAAAAACATAAATGACAAGTGCGTAGTTTTATACTCATTGTAAACTTTAAGGGTGGTATGAAAATTATATATAAGAAACCCATATTTATTTTCAAAGCTGCGCATTGACATCAACTAATCCTTCATCTCTATCTAGCAAAGAATTATTTAACTTACACTGTGAAATTTCTATTGATTCTCTAATATTCACTTCACTTCGATTGTTAGGTTCATTTAAAACTATAGTTTAATGTCACTGTATGGAATAACCCATTTCAACAGCATGTTCAGCAAGCAGATAAATTAGCATCTTTTTTATTATGTACATAACTTTTATGTTCATTAAGACAGTATTTCAAGTTATGTTCAGTTTAACAAATATATTTTTTTTATTGAATTCACACTTAATTTCATATACCTGTTTATTCAAGATACCTTTTTTATTTTCAGTATTAGGAAGTACTGTTTTAATTTTGTTAACTGGTTTAAAAATTGTTTGTTGAACACACTTGCAATTTGAATAGTTACACCCTGTAAGTATGACAATATTACTATACTATTAATTTTCTTATGGTAGACATTTTAACCTAGTACATGGCTTAATAAAACTTGAATAATAGTTTTTCTGTGTTATACATTCAATGATGTCAATATTATAACCTCTTTCATTTTTGCAATGATCTGTTTATATAAGGATGAAAAGCTGCTAGGTTGGAGAAAATAGGTGACATAATATTTCATGTGGCAATTTCATTTGATGTAATTTCATTGTTTATTAAACTTCACTTTTGAAATGATGGGAAAACAAGCATGAATACAGTTGATGCCAAATTTTATTTTGCAAGCAGGATATTCTACACCAAGTTGTTAGGAATTAATCACACTATCATTCACATTTTAAAATACGACATAACTTAAAGAATAAAAATGAAGATTTACTGTATGTTATTGTTGAGTGACTCTTAGTATGTCTGAAACACTCAAAAAATTAGTCGATTGGTTGTATAAGTAGCTCAGAACTTTGGCTCTGAGTGAAACCAAAAGTGCTACACAATTAACTTTTATAAAGTCCATGAAATAATTTATATTGATGGTTTAACTTAAACTTTCCTCTCACTGAGGATTGGTACTTTTGCTTGTTCCTCGATGATATATTATTGGTTTGGTGGACTGGAAATACAGAATCAAAAACATTTGCTGATTATCTAAATAATTTGATCCTTGAAATCTAATCAGTTTACATATAACACTGAAAAAGATAACCGTTTATTACCATTTTTGAATGTATTAATTAAAAGAAATAATTATGGAACTATAACTTTTATCAGAAACCATATTTGGTCTCCACGCTGCCACATAAAAGATCATGTCACCCATTTTCTCAAAACCTAGCAGCTTTTCATACTTATACAGACAGAACATTTAAAATTTGTTCTGGTAAAATTTTATTAAGCAACATACTAGATTAAACTGTGTACGATAATAAAATTAATAGTATTGTAATATTAACAAAAAGACAAGAAGTAATTAGCCAAATCAATAGCGAGGTTAGCAAACATAAAATTATATCTATTTTTAAAACCTATTAATAAAATTAAAAAAATATTTCCTAATAGCGAAGATTAAAAAGGTATCTTGGATTAAAAAAGTATACAGTATTCCCTTGATATTCGCGGGGGTTACGTTCTTTACCCCCCCCCCCCGCGAATATTGGATGCAGTTTTAAAACGTCTATGTATGAGATTATACACGGTACTAAATGCTTCCCAAACACTTTCTAAAGACACTCTTACTCATTAATACAGTAATAATGTAGTAATATTGCATCCAGTTATGTATTTCACTAATGTAGTAATGATAATGTAAACCGACTGTGCTTTGCCGTTTGCGTTGTGGGGGAAGCTGAGGCAGTCAGCCAATAGCAGCCCAGCCCATTGTTCGATGAAGACGTCAATCGATAAAAACTGCTCGAGAGAGTAAATACAGACTTACCCTCGAAAAGCGCTTTTAGTCTCTATGACCTACAAAAACCCGGTTTACCGAGCATTCGTTTTTATGACGTTATGACGCTAGCCCGGTATACCGGCATACGATAGGGTTAAGAGCCTAACCCGCGAATATGCGGGGCCGCGAATGGGGAACCGCGAACAGGTGAGGGTATACTGTATATGAAATTAGGTGTGAATGCAATTAAAAATACATTAGTTAAACTAAACTTAACTTGAAATCTTAATGAACATATAGGTTATGTACATAACAAAAATATGCTAATTTCTTTAGTTGGTGAACACGTTGTTGAAACAGATCATTTGATACAATGGCAAAAAACCATAATTTTAAATTAACCTATCACTCAAAGTGAATGGAATATTAAAGAGCCATAAGACATTTTGTGCTATGACTTATAAAATTCTTTACTAGCTTCAGATGTAGGGTTAGCTTGATGTTAATGCACAGCTTTGGAAAACAAATAAAATTGATTTCTTATGTATAATATTCATACCACCCTTAAAATTCACAATGAGTTACACGTTTTCCTTATAAAGCTACTGAAACATGTGGTATTTCAATGTTATTTATATAAAGTTTTTATTGAGCATTTTAAACACTGTTATTACTTTTCATTTTAACCTTTTCCAAATAACACTTTTAAAAAAGGTATTTTCAGATATGATGATAATCTCATGCAGTTTCTTCACATTATCATATACACACATTTTTTTTACAAACACAATTAAAAACTATTACCAGTAACTAATGCTTGAGGACACTTACAATTTCTTTATCTACATATTTAATTCTATAAAAAAAATTATCAATTATTTATTGAAATTATTCTAAGTCTTTTTATCATCTGTACAATTGAAAACAGTATTATTTAGCTATTGTGAGGTTTGTTTGTAATTAAGCACAAAGCTACACAGTGGGCTATCTGTGCTCTGCCCACCATGGGTATCTAGCGTTGTAAGTCCACAGATATACCGCTGTGCCACTGGAGAGCCTGTTGTGAAGATTATTCAACTATCATTCAAACAGAACTACTGAGAAAATATTCAGAAACCGCACAATAAATTTTCACACACACACACATATATATATATATAATGAGAGACAGCTTTACTTTAAAATTAATAAATCTAAATATGACAAGCTACTGTTTTCTACTGTAAAATCAAAAATATATATGACTTTACTTCATAAGTACATGTTATAAATAGCAAACTCCACTAAATATTTCATATCTAAATAATTAGTCTGAAATTAATTTTATCAATTTTAGAATTCATATAAAAATATCTAAGATCTTCAAACATACATGCAAAAATACACAGAATGAAGCAGTTCAAGCAAAAAACCTGCAGACAGAGGAATTCTGGGAGAAGATCGTGGGTGTGGAGTAGAAAAGCTACCTCCTTCTGAGCCAAATGATGAACGCTGACTAATGACAAGCCTCTGAAACCCTTGCTTGACTAGCCTGAATAAGTAAACAGTTTTCTGATTCATCTTTTGAGAAAACCAAAATATAACTTATCACCAAGAGTGCAGAATTTAAAACTTTAATAAATGATTGGATATAACAAAAAAAAAGGAATTATGAACAAAATTATCCACTCTTCAGTTGGGTATAGAAACTACCTTATAATTCAGGTCCATAACTTACACAAAAGTACACAAATTTAAACATTCAAGATATTTCTATGCACAAAACATAACATGTAGCTAATTTTAGGACAGTAACAGTTCCACATTAAAAACCAAACCTAAGTAGTCAGGGTCCAGTTGTTTTGGAGTAAGACTGTTGGTAGGTGTGGAATTAAGGACTAATCTCTTATCTTGGCATATATTTTTAAAATATGTCTTTTCACTCTTACAGCTAAATATATTTATATTTCAAATAAAACAAAATTCTCATGAGTTTTCATTAAGGAAATCATAACATTTATATAAAGGAACCAAAATGTTTACTCAAGTTTTTTTCAAAGGTATAGAAACATTTATAAGAAGGCCAGTATGTTTTATTGAGAATCCTTGTGTGTGAATATTCATTTATACAGATATGACAGTCTGTTTTTTCCAGTCTTGGGGTAAAACAATTCCAGCTGTCACTTAAATTTTCAGTGTTTTATACTCACAAAAGAGCACACCAAACAATGGATGATGTCATACTGAATCTGCGCTTTTCCTTCTAATTTTGGGATTGGTCAGAATTGGGATTCTCATTTACAACATCTTGCATTATGTATTGGAAACAACTGAGAATACGGTCAACTATGATGTTAATAAAAACAATCTTTGGCCTTTGCTGAATGAAACAGTTTCACCTCATTTGTTGCTAGAAGACAATGCAAAAAAAAATCCACATGCTAATGTGTACATTGCCGAATTAACATTAACACCTACAAATTAGGTGGTCATATGTAAAATTATGATAAACAAATTGGTTTGGCCAGATAAATCATTATTTACATCAAGAGTGTAATGTGTAATGGATCTCTTCCCTGGGTTGCTTCCCCTTCCTGTATTATAAATGCCTCCCAAACCTTTTCAACCAACAGAGTTTGATACTTTTCATTTTTCTACTTAACAAAACCCCTACTGTGTGTGTATAACAAACAAGTTAAACAAGATTCAGTACACTTACTTTATGTTTGTCTATATTCTGCTATTCAACACTGAAAGAATACATGCAAAATGATTTTGAGAAACTTACTTAGAACACATTCTGCATATTGAAAAATGAGACAACCTTGGCATCAAACTGATGTGGTAGTTGTATAGTTTCAGCAATACCGTCATTATCTGTAATCTAACAGAAAAGAAAGCATTCGAACAATACTTTCTTGTACACACTGGTAATTTAATGTAGCACCTAGAATTAAAGGTTTATATTTCAATATTACCTTTATATAGAAAATTTAATTCATCAAAATGTTAATACAATACTTAAACAGTGATTATTTCAACAATATATGTATGCCACTGGTATATGTATGCCCTTAAATTAGCTCATCATTTCATAAACTTTTTACATCCATGCCCTTCTTTAATAAATATGGTCTCTTGCATATCCCCCTCTTTTTTAAGAGAAAGAAAGAAATGTTATACACAGATATGCATTAAAATGCTGTAAGGTGTTGTAATCTATATAAATAATACACTTACATTTATCTGTCTGGAACTTTTCTCAAAAATGTCTCAATCAAATGCTACAAATCTCATATTGTTAGAAAGATCTTTGTCTAAGAAATACAGATAGCATATTGACTTTTCAATTCAGAATAACCTTACCTGTATTTTGCTTAGTCAAACTTTTCAATGCAACAAGTATCGCACACAATGGCATAATGTCATTATCATCACATGATGAATGGCTTTGATTTTAACTTTAGTTTTTTTATTTGCAAAGTATTTCACACAAACAACACTTAATCTGCATGCAATTTCCTAAAAAAATTAATATTACACTAAATACAATTGCTATGGGCTTTCTAGACTTATTTACGTCTAAAATATGCACGCACAGTTCATTCAAAACCAAATGTTTATCAGACGTTTCTGCATATTCAGCTAAGTTTGCCATCATTACTACCTTACTTTACAATAACTTAGCTTCAGGTCATTTTATATGCTACTATAGATACCTTTTAGCTACTTTTTTTCTTTACTACAAGTTTTATTTGTCGTTTTCAGGAGTTTCTTTCTTTCAACTTGTGTCATACACTGAACACTCATAACTGTTTCATACTCTGTACACTATTATACATATCATTACTATACTTTATTATTTACTTTATGTGTAGTTTTATTAAATTAAATTCTGTCTATGTGAGTTTGTTTGTCTGATGGCAAAAAAATTTTTCAAGTAGACCAAAATTTATCAATCTAACACGTAAAGCCTGCAAGAAAGCATAGAATAAGGAATGACATAATAAGGAAAATTCAAGCAAAGGGCATAAAAAATACCACAAATGTTTTGTAGGTCACAGCTAGTAACTTAATATTTCATTAATGAAAAATATAATAAAATGCATAGTTTTGAATTATTGCACTGTTGACTCTACCCTAATTGCTCATACACCCCAAGAAATCACTTGTGCCCCCTTGAGGGGGTGCACCCCACACTTTGAAAAATGCTGCATTAGGTGTTTCTCTGGGAAAATAACATACATGTTTGTGTAATTAAAATTCACAAAACATTTCTTCAACTTATAATACTGCCTTACGCTTTCTTTCTCTTTTGATAAATCAAACCCTAAGAACTAATACAAATTATTCTATATACATTTCCACTTTCAATACTTTATATGTAACTTGCTCTACAAACTCAGTGAACTTTCACAATAAAAAAAACTCAATCATATGACCTGCTGCTCATGTTACAATTTTCTTAACAGTTCAGATGTTGATTTACAATCAATTTCAACAGGTCAGCTGGTTGTGCCTTCTCACCTGTTGCTTGCTGTTATTTTCTCCACTGCAGGAATGGGTCCAAGAGAAACGGTACGTTTATCTCCTTGTTCCAGTTTAGACAAAGCGTGTTCAGTAAGCACAGAATGTGGTAAACTAATGGACTAACATATCAAAAAAGGTAATGACAATCAAAACTTAAAAATTACATTAAATTGGATTTGAGAAAAATTACAAATTTTGATTAAAACCACAATAAATCAAACCATTTGGTAAAAAGTGTTCAAAAATTCTGATTAACAGCATATATAATGATAAAATCAAAACTGCAGTAGTTCTAACCTGTTATAAAAGGGATCTTAGCATCATTCAATTACATTTCAATATGGTTAAAAACTCAAAGAGACCATCCTTCCAATGCCCTTGTACATTTTTCCCATTTACATAATTATGAAAATTTGAAGAAAAGGTTTATCCTCGAGTCAACTTGTTCTTAATAAAAAAATCTTTTTCATCCTTCAAAAGGTTGCACTTTTGACTATAAGTAAATAAATTTAATATTTAAGTTTAATATGATGATGATATATATATTCATTGGTTTATTACAATAAAATATGCAATCCAAATAAAAATTAGCACACAAAACCTCTCTTCAAAGAGAGAAAAACTTATGAAAAACTATTTCCTATATTGAGTACTCTTCACTCTTCTTTATTATATTGGATGTACAGTATTGTAAATACAATCCTTTTCTTGTATCAATAAGTAGTGTGAATCTAAATAAGTAACTGAAACATTTATGTGCTTTGTAAGTAATGATCTATTTTTCTTTATAATTATTTTCATTACATTTTATTGGTTATGACATTTATAATAATAATATTTATATATATATATATTACCCTTTAAAATAGTATTTCTCCATTGTAGGCTTAGGTATTATTAAATACAGCCCAAAACAATGTTAGCTTTGAGGATACCCAACTGATGATTCAATTTTACTATAATGGACATAGCATGTATGTCAGTATCTATGTATGTAACCAAAACTCCCCTGCCATCATGATTCGACAATTCAAAAAAATAGCTGTGGTATGTGCAACAACCATTTCTTTATAATAGAACACAATCTTAAATAAAAGTACTCTCCAAAAACATAATTTTCACTAGGACTGTATGTGAGGGTTTGATTATATCTTTATTGGTGTAATTTTTAAATGTAGTAATGAGAAAATGGAGTTTAAAAAAAAACGATTGTTTTTCAATAAATGGTACCACTTTTAATATATAAAAGCATTAGAGTTTATATCAGTAAAATTTATGAAAATTTTAAGCTCTGTACATTGAATCACTTTGATGCAATGAGTTGCATATGACTAAAGAGCACAAACTTTTCTTGTTAAATGTTGAATTTTTCTAACTTTGTTTCAATGAGGTATAAATACTACAATTAGTAATTACTAGCACAAACAGTGACCTGTGGGATGGCATTTCTACTGGTGCAACTTGATTATCATGGGTTTTGTTTGTTTAATTAGATTACGTCAATTGTTGTGTATGTCATTTAAAATCTATACAGTTGACTTACTTTTGTCCAGAAGTACTTAATATGAATATTTTCTGGGTTTTTTTTTAGCACATCAAGTATTCTTTAACAATACAGAGAGGGACAAAAGTTACTATACAGTTGTTGCAGTTGGTATTATACAGTTGGTACTAAACAAAAATATTACCAAAAAAAATGAAAACCAATTTAATCATTTGTTCCATCCACTCTAATATTAAACAATAGATAGATCTAAACGTGTAGGAAGTATTTTAGCCAGAAAGATATGCAGTCATAAGAGTTTTCGTATCAAAGTTTCCAATTAAGAACATTTCATGAACATTTAAGATTTGTTTGTTTGTTTTGAATTTCGTGCAAAGCTACATGAGGGCTATCTACGCTAGCTGTCCCTAATTTAGCAGTGAAAGACAAGAGAAAAGGCAGCTAGTCATCTCCACCCACCACCAACTCTTGGGCTACTCTTTTACCACTGAATAATGGGATTGACCATCACATTATAATGCCACCACAGCTGAAAGGGCAAGCATGTTTGGTGGGATGGGGAATCGAAACGGAAACTGCAGATTGCGAGTCAAACATCCTAACCACCTGGCCATGCCGGGCCACCAACATTTAAGAAGGAAAACTTTTGTATAATCATATATGTCATTCTAATAAATATTCTAACATTTAGTAATAATGAGTTCCTCCTTCATCTTTGAGTAACTTTAATTCATTGGTTTACAGTCTGTGTTGTGAAATTTAATATATGGCCATCTCTCAGTAAAAACAATTACAATGTTTTGATTCATCCATATATAGAGATGGATAATTTTTCATTATTGATTTGTCAGATCCTATTACAATATGATTTTCATCAAAACTTATTCAGATTTTTCCTAAATTCATGCATTTTCTCAACTAGATATTTTTCATTTCCTATCTGGCCACAGTATTGGAAATAGTTGTAGAAATGCAGAGGTGATATACATGCATGAGTTACAATCAATGAGAAATTGCAAATAAATGTTCAAGTTATCATTAATACAATACATTAGTATTTTGTATTTCATTAACTCTTTCAGCATGGGCTCGGTCCATAGGACCGACCTCATAACCATTTTGTGCTTGTTATAGTTTTCATGCTATAACTTTTAAATTAGTGAGCGAATGTTAACGAAATTTGGCAGATTGTCAGTAAATATTACAATGCTTTCATACACAAAATATAAAATGTTTTTATTAAGTCTTAAGGTTTGTAAAGCAATGTTTTACTTATGTCTTTTTTTTTCGTGTGTTGCCTATCTATCATGCAAAGTAATATTCATTTTAAGATTAAA